>NW_027069827.1:421745-507824 GCF_002906115.3 Quercus suber
TCAATGTAATCCAAGCTCTCCTTCTATGTGAAACCCTTAGCAACTAGTCTTGCTTTGTATCTTTCAATGGAACCATCTTATTTATACTTTACCTTAAACACCCATTTACAGCCTATAGGCTTCTTACTAGGGGGAAAAGAAGTCAATTTCCAAGTATTATTTGCTTCTAAAGCTGCTATTTCAGCATCCATGGCTTCTTGCCATTTGGGGTTGTCAACTGCTTGATGGTAATGTTTAGGTTATGTGATTGTGGATATTGAATTAGGAGTAGAAGTAGGATTAGGAATAAGAGGTATAACATGAAAAGGAATCAAATAACTAGACACGAGAACAACACTTTGAGAGAATGAGAAAATTGTCTCGTGGAAAACAACATCCCTAGATATGAAAATAGAATGTGTATCAAGATCAAAGAGTTTATACCCTCTGATATTAAAAGGATATCCCAGAAACACTAACTTCCTAGCTCTAGGGGAAAACTTATGCTTGTTAGCACTGAGATTAGTAGCATAACAAAGGCAACCAAAAGTTTTAAGGTGAGAATATGAAGGAATTTGTTTGAAAAGAAGCTCATATGGAGTTTTATTTTGTAGAAGAGGAGAAGGGAGCCTGTTGATTAGATAGACTGCAGTATGAACACAATCACCCCAAAAGGAAAGAGGAATGCTTGATTGTATTTGTAAAGCTCTAGCAGTGTCAAGAATGTGTTGATGTTTCTTCTTCACAACTGAATTTTGTTGTGGAGTGTAAATACAACTTTGTTGGTGGATGATTCCATTTGAGTTATTAAAATCAACCATATTGAATTGTAATGCATTATCAGTCCTAACAGATTTGATTTTGATTCCAAATTGGGTTTGAACCATAGTGTAAAAAGAAGCAATGAAAGACCTAACTTTTGATTTAGCTTTCAAAAGAAAACCCAAGTTGCTCTTGATGCATCATCAACTATAGTAAGGAAATATCTATGACCATCAGAAGTTGAAATAGAAAAGGGTCCCCAAACATCCATGTGCACAAGATCAAAAGAGTGAATAGATCTTTTATTATCAAAAGGAAATGGAAGCCTTTTCTATTTGGCTAAGGGACAAACATTACAATCCTTATTACAACAATTCTGAAGACAAGGAAAGACATGACTTAAAGAATGAAGTTTTACATCAGATGGATGTCCTAATCTGGAATGCCAAAGAGAATACAAGTTGTTTTAAAGGGTAGAAGAACAAACACCAGAGAAAGTTCTAAGTTTATGCCTAAAAAGAAAATCAACAAGAGAGCTGGTAGCTTGAGAGAGGCTTGAAGCTTGTAACAAGTATAAACCATCATGCATTTGGCCCATTCAAATCATTCTACAATAGGTAACGTCCTGTATAAAATAGTAATTGGATAGAAAAACAAGGCAAAAGGGTTGAGATTTGGTCAAAGCACAAACTGACAGCAAATTGAAAGTGAAAGAAGGAACACAAAGAACATTTGTGAGGGTTATGTTATGTGAGATGAAAGCTGTATAGTACCAATGTGAGTGACAACAACAACTTTCTCATTAGGCAATTCAACCATAGTATGCGAAATTTCAGAATAAGAAGTCAATAATTGCATGGAACAAACAATGTGGTTAGTGGCACCAATATCAATCACCCAAGTTTCGATTCCATAAGCTTTTCTATTAACAATTTTGGCTAAAAAACCTGAATGTTTAAGATGTATAAGATTACCTACAATAGCATTGGATGGCAAAGCAACTGTATTGACCATATGAGGATCTTGGCCTTTTGTAATCTGTTGAGTAGGAGTTGAAGATGAACCACAATTAATGCCAAAAGTTGCTAATACTGATTAGGTGTAAAAGTTGGAGCATGTGTTGTGACATCAACAGAATTGAAATCCTGAGTTGTAGGTGGAAGATTGCCTTGAAACAAATCAAGATTGGAGGAAACTTGATATGCCATAACATTCTTGTTATTCTTGAACTTAAATCCTGGTGGAAAACCATGCAACTTGTAACACTTGTCCACTATATGACCTAACTTGCCACAATGAGTGCACAAAGGCCACTCTTTTCCTTTGGAATTGTGACCATAACTAGAAAAATTATAAGATTTTATGGCCAAGGCAGTGGATTCAACATGAATTGAATTTCCTATAGTTCTTTGCATCTCTTCTTGAAAGAACAAAGAATAGGCTTTGTTAATTGGTGGAAGTGGATCCATCAATAGGATTTGTGTCTTGACTTAGGAGAAAGACTTGTTCAATCCCTTAAGAAACTTCATTATAGATTCTTTAGCTTGAAGATTTGCAAGCCTTTGATTGATGTTACGAACACACTTTCCACAAGTGCACAAAGGAAAGGGACCAAAATTTTGCAATTGATCCCACAAAAATTTCGATTGAATGAAGTAGTCAGTAAGAGATTGTTCAACTTGATGAAGCTCAACAATTTTCTTTTGTATATTGAACACCTTAGGTCCATTCCCTTGACAAAAATATCCTTGAGATCAATCCAACTCTCTAAGGTTGTGTCTCTATATATGATACTTGCTTGGATTTTTGGAGAGATTGAATTGATGATCCAAGTCCCAACCATGTTATCAGCTCGAATCCAAGCTTGAACAGCAGAAGATGAATCCACCAATGGTGAAGAAATGGTCAAAGAACCATTTATAAAACCAAGCTTGTTCTTAGCAATGAGTGATTTCCTTACAGATCTTGCCCAAGCAAGATAATTTTCACCTCCAATTAGAGGTTAAGAAGTGAGCACAGCACCTGGATTTTCTCCGTGATGCAAAAACAAAGGATCATTTGGATTATATGAATCTTGCATAGAAGGTGAAGCCTCTAAAGAAACACTTGTTGTTGCAGTAACCATTGAAAAGCTTCAAGAAGCTTCACAGAGATCAACAATGGTGATGAGTTTGAAGAACTTTGTGAATTGATAGTAACAAAGGAAGAAGAAGAAAAAGGAAATCAATGAAATTCCCAAATTCAATGAACCCTAGAATCTTAGGAAACTCTAAAAACTTTGCTCTAATACCATGCCAAGTATTAAACTTGGTAAAAATGATTTCTCAAATCTTATTAATTAGCTATCAAAGCTTATATACAACTCAGCTAAGCTTGGTAAGCTTTGTAACTAAGCATAACAGAATATGCTAATCACATATGGCACGTGTGAGGTGTGAACTAAAACAGAAAAGCTATAAGAAAAACTACATGTCGTTCATTGTACAAAACTGAAACTATTTAGTAAACTACATTGTCGTTTATGCAGTTCTTCATTCTTCTTGCTCTAGCATTATTCTTCTGTCTTTGCATCTCAAAGCTTCAGAGTGTGTAGCTTGTTGTGCCTGGCTTTGTTCAATAGCTAATTCCTTAACTTCATCAGCTGCTTCTCAACTTGCTTAGATGTAGCTTTATTTCTATCATGGCTTTGATAAACATGACATGTAACACAAGACTTGCCACACCTTAGTTGCTCTATGGCATTGAAATTTTCCTTGTCAACATTCTATCAATTGAAACATTGATTTGGGCATCACCTAAGTTAACTCAAACAAAGTGAGGACCCAAAACCAAATACCTATTGGTATAAAGCTATGAAGAAGTAGATTCCTCGTTACTTTTACACGTACAACACATTCAACTATCAATATATGCCTCTTGCATAGGTTATCAATTGTCATGATCTTTTCAACATGAGCTACAGTCCACACAAAGAAGATCATGCCAATTGTCTAAAACCCCACTCTAGAACTATCTCATATTTCGAACCGTAAGTATTTGGAGAAAGAATCCCATCCTCTAGGTGTACCCTTCCATAGGTTAAACCCGTGTGCATCCTGAATATGCACCATTGTCTAGCATCTTCATCCTTCATCATATTTTAAATAATTAACACTCATCCAAACATGGTCTCATTCTCTCCCAGCCCAAATCCAAACTTTACATGTTCTATTAATTGAGTGAAAGACTTGGAATTTTCCTTACCCTAGGCTCGGGTTCTTGGAGGGATGGAGCTAGAATTACTCTAGCTTAAGTATTTGAGAGCAAGAAATTGAGAAAACTTGAAGGAATTAACCTACCTTATTGCTAGACCCGTAGGTTTGAGAAGAGAGAGTTAAAGAGAGTTTCTTTATATTTCGTCTAGTTTCTTGTTGAGAAAACTTAGAAAAGAGGGCAACCAAATAGTGGCGGCTTCAGGAATTTTTGGCCAAAATTGGGAACTAAGCCGTTTTCCAAACAATATAATTAATAGACATGGTTCCAAAAGTATATAATTTACTAACATCTCGAGTCTCAAAGACTCGATTTTCATGCTTTAATCAGATTTGAGTTAGCGCTTTTCCACGTGGTGTCCACCTGCAAATCGAGTCTCTAAGACTTGATTTATAAGCCAAAAAAAATTTTAGTCTAAGTCTCTCATGTACAAGCCATTCCTAGAAATAAAAAAAAAAAAAAAAAAAAATTAAGAAATCCCAAAAACACAACAATCCCAGAAACACACATTTGCTATTTATTCAACAATGAAACAAATTTTCTGGGTTTTTCTATTTTGTCTAAAAACTCAACTTGAAATTCACAGCACAACACAGCATAGCCGCCACCACCACCTAAAATCCAACAACAACACCGCCACCACTACCAAATCCATACCCAAAAACCCAAACAGACCGAACTAACTGACCTAACTCCACCACCTAATGACCCACCAAAACTCAAACCCACACAGCCCACTCATCGTTTCCCACAACCCAATCACCGATTCCACAACCTAGTCACCGACTCCACAACCCAACCACCGATTCATTGATTCCACAGCCCAGCAACCACCGTGACCCACACCTCAACCTCGACCACAAACGTTGATGTCCACCACAGACGCTGATCTCCACAAACCCACACCCTCCACCACGCCGATTCCCACAAACCCACACCCTCCACATCGATCTGAGAGAGATGGACCGAGACTGAGAAAGGAGAGAACAAAACAAGAGTGGGGAGAGAGGAAGAGAAGTTGTAAAAATTTTTTTTGGGTATTTTTGGGAATAAGCATACATGAGAGACTTATTAGACTTAAATTTTTTTTTGGCTTATAAATTGAGTCTCTAAGACTCGATTTTCAAGTGGATGCCACGTGAAAAAAATGCCACATCAGACGTGATCAAACCATGAAAATTGAGTCTTTGAGACTCAATTTATAGCCCAAAATCGAGTCTTTCAGACTCGAGATGTTATTAAAATATATACTTTTGAAACCATGACTACTAATTATATTGTTTGAAAAATGGGCTTTGTGGGGGGGGTAAAAACCCAAAACTACTGAGTGGGCCTGGGGCACCATGTTGAGGAGTATGTATTTCCGAAGAGCAATAATTGGATGGGGGAGCCCATCTAAAGGCAGGAAGCCCAGAAATGAAGGAAGGTTGTAGTCCGAGGAGGTAACCTTCCTTCCGAAGAGGTTATTGTGGTCCGAAGAGGTCTTCTCCCTCAGATACGAATATCCTTGATCAATCAAACATGTGGACGGTCCAAATGATTTTCCTAGCAAGCCTAGTGATTATGATAAGCCCTAGGTATGTCTGGAGATGATAAGAATGAAGAAATATCTAAAGGAAAAGTTGCTACTACCGTATTTAATGCACTGCAACAGCTTTTCTGGCCGCATTTATGTGGAGAAGACCCCTGAATAGTGTAACCTCAGCTACCACCACTCACAGCCACTCACAAAGAACTAAAGTAGACATATGACGTGACATGCACTTAAGTAGATACACAGATGAAGAACAGGTGGACGATGGAGATGATGGGGAAGGGTGCTATATAAAGAAGAAAGGTCCCTGATAATGAGGATCAGAAAAAAGGCAAGAGAGAGGAAAGAAAAGCTTTACTGTAACTCTGAATGTTGTAATTACTGTTCATTCAATAAAACATCTCTTCGGACATTCATTCGTGGAATTTTTCAAGCATTATTTCATGTTATCGCAACCTTAAGTATCTTAGCCAACCATTGTTTAATTCATAACCAGTCCAGCTCTTTCGCCCACTCTCTACAAATTCATTGTCCTGGGTTCATTGGGCCTTTAACCCATACCTTTTGGGCTTGGGCTACAAAAACTGACCCTACAGGCTTAATTCCCAATTTTGGCCGGAATTTTTTCTGGGGTGTTCCTTAAGAATGATAAATTACACAATATAATAAAAAAAGAAATTCATATATTGATGCCAACAACAACCAAAAACACGCAAATTCATATATGAACGAAGATTTTCTAAGGTAAAGTTAACACAAATTTGCTTAGAAGATGAAGATGAATCTTACACAAAAAATTAATCTTAGATATGTGATTTCTTTATCAAATATTTGTCAATAATAACTAGCAAAAGAATAAACAATAAATTATAGGCGAAAAGCCAATTTTAGTCCCTACATTTCTAAGCGATTCCCATTTTAGTCCCTACATTTTATTTTTACCATTTTTAGTCCCTATCCTGAAAAACGCTTTTCATTTTGGTCCCTGCTGTTACATTAGAAACGAAAAAAGCTGACGTGGCAAACGGTTGGAATAAATAATAGTAAATTAATGCCCACGTGGCTTAAATTAATAATAAAAAATATTTTTCGGCATCAAAAAATTCCAAGTTAGCATCTAAATTAAAAAGATTAATTTTTTAATTTTAACTAAATAAAAAAATTAAAAACAGAATTAAAAACTAAAAATTACATGAATTGAGATCTAAATGTGTCTTAAACAAGAACAACAAGAACACAAACTCAAATCCAAGAACATAGACCCAGAAATCAGCCTTGCTGCTTCGACGAGTAAACCCAGACAATCAGTGCTCTTGTTCTCGTTTTCTTCTCTCTTAAACACCACAGTTTTGACCAAGAACATGAATTAATGTTCTCGTTTTCTTCTCTCTCGTTTTCTCATCCCATCAAACCACAATACCAACACAAAAGCCATCTGCCATAAAGAAAACCCTTATTAGGAATACCCATAATCCACACAAGCAGATCAGACCCATAAGAAGTCAGTGCCGCTGTTAACCTCCATCACCAGTAACGGACCCAACGGCAATTTCAAGTTTTGCCATCCAACACCACGATGACGACGGTCCAGCCTTTAGATCACCATCTGTTGACCTGTTCCAATCGCGACACCAAACCATCTCCATCGACCCTCGAGCCCAATCTTTGTCAATGCTGCACCGCTGGAAGCCTTCACCTCGTGCGCCATCACTGGACCAAGCTTTGGCGCAGATCTGACCACTCCACACCACTCCTTTGACCAAGACCCATTGCGAGGGACTATCAACTCGAGCCAGCTTAGACCCATCTGGTGCTTTGAATTTCTATTTGTGAGTACACACAGAGAAAAGAAAAAGAGTCACCTGCCTTTAATTCATACGTGCTAGCCTGCCCAGTGGACCCACACAAGTTTAAATTTTCTAGTTCAAAATTTTTGTCAATATATTCTCTAGTGCTTTCTTCTCTCTTAAACGCCACAGACGAGAACAAGAGCACTGATTGTTTGGGTTTACTCGTGAAGCGGCAAGGCTGATTTCTAGGTTTGTGTTCTTGGATTTGAGTATGTGTTCTTGTTGTTCTTGTTTAAGACACACTTAGATCTCAATTCATGTAATTTTACTTTTTAATTCTGTTTTTAATTTTTTTTATTTAGTTAAAATTAAAAAATTAATTTTTTTTTTAATTTAGATGCTGACTTGGCATTTTTTAATGCCAAAAAATATTTTTTATTATTAATTTAAGCCACGTGGGCATTAATTTACCATTATTTATTCCTACTGTTTGCCACGTCAGCTTTTTCCATTTCTGATGTAACGACAGGGACCAAAGCGAAAAGCGTTTTTCAAGATAGGAACTAAAAGCGGTAAAAATAAAATGTAGGGACTAAAATGGGAATCCCTTGAAAATGTAGGAACTAAAAGTGGCTTTTCGCCTAAATTATAAGTTCATTTGAAATATTAATAAAATTATTAATTATTTTTGTTTAATTGTTTAATTATTTTTTTTTACTAACCACTAGCAATCTAGCACACGCCTCACTATTTAGTTGGCTTTGCACAATGTAAAGAATACAAATACAATTTTTTTTTTTTTTTTGTCTTTTAATAATGTGTTGTTCTGGGTGTTGCTTTTAAGTGGACCAGGACCATTACCTCAATCCAATGCCACGACCCCACCCCCATCCCCCACTCAAGAGATAATAGCCAATCAACAGTCAACACAAATACACACTTACATATTTACATATATACACTTACACAAAAAGCCAATTTAGCCAAAAGAGAACCAGAGGAAAGCCCAAGTCTAAGTCAGAGCAAAGAAAAAGAGAGATTTCAAAAGACAAAAAAATAGTCAGTAAGTCTAAGTCTAAGTCAATACACTGCATTATCAAAAAAATAGTCACAAGGTAGACTATGAGATAAAGAAAAAGAGAGAGAGAGAACGCTGCTCTCAGTTAGAGGCTCAGAGTAGAGATGAGATAAAGAAAAGAGAGAGAACTGAAATACCTTGATGTTGCCTGAAGTTCTTATGCCGATCTTGCCGTCGCCAATCTCCGATCTGGGCAAAGGAATCTCTAATCTAGCCATCGACTGCTGTAGGTGTGGTTGTTGCAGCATTGCTGAGTCTCTTTTGCAGAGGACCTGAGGTTCTTATATGAGAGAAACCCATGCTCTGGTTTCTTTAGGTTAGGTTGTAATCGGGTATATAAGTATATTGGGTTTTGGTTTTTTATTTTATTTTATTTTTTTATTTTTTAGAATCCGTGGGTTTGCTACCATGTTGGGTTTGCTTTACCTTTTTTTTTTTTTTTTCTTTTTTTTCTTTCTTTCTTTCTTTCTTTAGATTAGGTTTTAAAAAAAAAAAAAAAAAAAATTTAAGAAATCCCAAAAACACAACAATCCCATCACAACAATCCCAGAAACACACATTCGCTATTTATTCAACAATGAAACAATTCTTCTGGGTTTTTCTATTTTGTCTGAAAACTGAGCTTGAAATTCATAGCACAGCACAACATAGCCGCCACCACCACCACCACCTAAAATCCAACAACAACATCGCGACCATTACCAAGTCCATACCCATAAACCCAAACAGATCGGACTAACTGATCGAACTCCACCACCTAATGACCCACCAAAACTCAACACACAGCCCACTCACCGTTTCCCATAACCTAGTCATTGATTCCACAACCCAGTCACCCACTCCACAACCCAGCCACCTATTTCCATAAACTAACCACCGATTCATTGATTCCATAGCCCAGCAACCACTATGACCCACACCTTAACCTCGGCCACAAACGTCGATGTCCACCACAGATGCTGATATCCACGAACCCACACCCTTCACCACGCCGATTCCCACAAACCCACACCCTCCACGTCGATCTGAGAGAGATAGACTGAGACAGAGAAAGGAGAGAACAAAATAGAGAGTGGGGAGAGAGGAAAAGAAGGTGTAAATTTTTTTTTTGGGTATTTCTGGAAATAAGCGTACATGAGAGACTTATTAGACTTAAATTTTCTTTTTCGGTTATAAATTGAGTCTCTAAGACTCGATTTTCAGGTGGACGTCACGTGAAAAAAATGCCACATCAGACGTGATCAAACCATGAAAACCAATTCTTTGAGACTCAATTTATAGCCCAAAATCGAGTCTTTGTGACTCGAGATGTTATTAAAATATATACTTTTGAAACTGTGCCTACTAATTATATTGCTTGAAAAATGGGCTTAATTCCCAGTTTTGGCTAGAATTTTTTCTAGGGTGTTCCTTAAGAATGATAAATTACAAAATATAATAAAAAAAGAAATTCATATATTGACGCCAACAACAACCAAAAACACACAAATTCATATCTGAACGAAGATTTTTTAAGTTAAAGTTAACATAAATCTGCTTAGAAGATGAAGATGAATCTTACACAAAAAATTAATCTAAGATATGTGATTTCTTTATCAAATATTTGTCAATAATAACTAGCAAAAGAATAAAGAATAAATTATAAGTTCATTTGAAATATTAATAAAATTATTAATTATTTTTGTCTAATTGTTTCATTATTATTTTTTTACTAACCACTATCAATCTAGCACACGCCTCACTATTTAGTTGGCTTTGCACATTGTAAAGAATACAAATACATTTTTTCATTATTTTTTTTTGTCTTTTAATAATGTGTTGTTCTGGGTGTTGCTTTTAAGTGGACTAGGACCATTACCTCAATCCAATGCCATGGCCCCACCCCCGTCCCCCACTCAAGAGACAATAGCCAATCAACAGTCAACACAAATACACACTTACATAGTTACATATATACACTTACACAAAAAGCCAATTTAGCCAAAAGAGAACCAGAGGAAAGCCCAAGTCTAAGTCAAAGCAAAGAAAAAGAGAGATTTCAAAAGACAGAAAAATAGTCAGTCAGTCTAAGTCTAAGTCAATACACTATATTATCAAAAAAATAGTCACAAGGCAGACTATGAGATAAAGAAAAAGAGAGAGAGAATACTGCTCTCAGTTAGAGGCTCGGAGTAGAGATGAGATAAAGAAAAGAGAGAGAACTGAAATACCTTGATGTTGCTTGAAGTTCTTATGCCGATCTTGCCGTCGCCAATCTCCAATTTGGGCAAGGGAATCTCCAATCTCGCCATCAACTACTCTAGGTGTGGCTGTTGTAGCGTTGCTGAGTCACTTTTGCAGAGGACATGAGGTTCTTATATGAGAGAAACCCATGCTCTGGTTTCTTTAGGTTAGGTTGTAATCGGGTATATAAGTATATTCGGTTTTGGTTTTTTTTTTTTTTTATTTTTTTATTTTTTTTTTTTTTTTTTTTTTTTTTTTTTTTTTTATTTTTTTGAGAATCCGTGGGTTTGCTACCATGTTGGGTTTGCTTTACCTTGTATTTTTTTTTTCTTCTTTAGATTAGGTTTGTAATCTATTGTTTAGGATTGATGTTGGACTTTTTTTCTCTAGTGGGCTTGTTTTGTTACAATTTTTTTTTTTTTTTTAAAGATTTTAGTTCAAAGTTGTTGGGTAATTTAGACTCTGGTTAATAGAATTAACAAGTTTTTAATCCAAGTTATTAATTAGATTTATTATGAATCAAACTTGTTAAAACAAACAAACATCAATATCATGTCAAAATCATGCAGTGGAAAAATAAATAAGACAAGATATGATGACCTAGGAAAACCAATGAAACAAACTATTTTCACAGTAAAAAACCTAGGGGGAAACCTTCTCGAAAAGCAATCTACTATAGAATAGAGAAGTTTCAAATCTAGTACAAAACTTTTGTCCCTAGACTCTACAATCCCTGTAGATGAATTTATAGCAGAAACCTTCTACCGCCTCAGAACCTATGAACTCTTCAATATATGAACGCTACCCTTTTTGTTGTACGGATCCCAATATGTGACTAACCAATGATGCACGGCTCCCAGTACATGACTAACACACCAACTTGAAGAAGATTATTAGTTGCAAAGTTCTTCACTTCATCAACAATGAAGATCAAGAAATACTTGGTTACAAAACCCCAAGGTGCAAAAGACGCAGTAACTTCTTTCAGATAGAATAAGGCATCGATCACTTTTTGTCCCTAGACTCTACAATCCTTTTAGATGAACTTATAACAGAAACCTTCTACTACTTCAAAACTTCTGAACTCTTCAATATATGAATGCTACCCTTTTTGTTGCACAGATCCCAGTATGTGACTAACCAATGATGCATGGCTCCTAGTACATGACTAACACACCAACTTGAAGAAGATTGTTAGCTGCAAAGTTCTTCACTTCATCAACAATGAAGATTAAGAAGCACTTGATTACAAAACCCTAAGGCGCAAAAGACACAGTAACTTCTTTCAGAGAGAATAAGGCATCGATCACTTTTTGCATATGTTATCCTTGTATTCTCTTATGTGACGGCCTCTAAAATAAGCCTTATATAGGTGTAGGGTTGTGAGAAAAGAAACCCTACACATACATGTTAGCATGAGCCGAAAATCATATCTGAAAATCTGAATTTCGTATAGCTCAGTAATTCTAAATCAATCGAGGAGGTGTCGAGGGGATAGGAGCTTTCTCGATCGATCCACCTAGCTGTCGAGAGGTGTCAAAATTGCGATAAGAAACAGCTAAAGAGCTTGATAGATAGCCTAGCTGTCGAAAGGTGTCGAGCAGCTATTGAGCTTTAAAAAATCAGCACTTCTTCACTTGTTTCTTGAACAGATTTGCGTGGCTTCAATATTAGATTTGAACTCTTGTTCCTTAAAGTATCAGACACATCCTACATCTACCCAAACACAAGTAAAATGTGTTTTGTCAAAGGATTAGTCAACTACATAAAATAGTGACATATGTTCCCAACATGATCCATATATGTCCTAACAAGAAATTTTATTTGGGTTTTTTTTTTTTTTTCTTTTTTTGCTTGAAAGTAGAACAAATAATTTTTTTTTTTTTTTCCTTTTGAGGGTGTTCCTAATTTTGGTTGAGAGTGTTCCTAATTTTTTTTAAGGGTAAACAAATAAAATTTTTTAATTATTATATATAATTTTTTTTTTTAGGTCAGGCTGTTCCTGGGAACACCTAGCCTAAACGTGGCACCGCCACTGTAACCAAAGGAGATGGGAATGGAACCTTCCATGTGGCTGAATTTAGGCTCAATTGTGGAGAACATGTGTCACCATGTGTGCCACCTTTGTATTACACATGGTTAAACTTAATTGGTTGTATGCGTTGGTGAAATTACCATTTTTTCATGTTACTAGTTGCTAACTTGGGTGATGCACGAGAAAGCTATTAAAAATAAATTAAAAAAATATATATTTTACTATTTTTTTTTTATTGCATTTTATTTTTGGTAATTTAAAGGATTGATTCAAACCTTTGTTTTATATTATTTATTAAGAATAATTGAAATGCATATAAATAAGAAATGAGTTAATAATATATTATAAATTGTTAGCAATTATTCAAGATATCATTCAAATATGACATTTATTTTTTATAAGACCCAAGAAAATACTCAGCAATAAACAAAACCTTGTCATAATATCAGCTTTTCTCTCTCTCCACTCTGTCCACTTCACAACTTCATCTCTGCCCCTCTGTCTCCGCCTCTCTATCTTTGCCCCTCTCTTCTCTTCTTCTCACTCTGCTTCTGTCTCTTCGTTAACCGCCAGTGCACTGAACGACTTTCAGTTACCACCCCTTTCCTCTTCGTGTGACAAATTGTGGAGCTTTAATAATTTTACTAATTTGAACTCTCTATAAGTAATGCTATTTAGTTTATTGAAAAAACAAAGATCCTCCCAATGGCTCTGCCACTTGATGAATCCCACGCAAGGATAGCCATATATAAGCTAATGATGCAAGTCATTCTAGTGTTGGTCTTTTCTGTGCATTGCGACTTATGAGTGCCAAATGTTTCCCAGTTCCACCAAGAAAAAGTTTCCCTCACT
The DNA here is from genome assembly GCF_002906115.3 of Quercus suber. Lineage (NCBI taxonomy): Eukaryota > Viridiplantae > Streptophyta > Magnoliopsida > Fagales > Fagaceae > Quercus > Quercus suber. Next base: position 435,251 of record NW_027069827.1, read on the forward strand.
CTTCTAAGTTCTAACAGCTTCCAGAGAAATAGCTACACGTTTATTCCCCCAACGGCTTCACAACAGAAGCAGCGGAAACCCAAGAGCTTTCTCTGAAGAAAATGGGGTGCAAGAGAAGAGATTTAAGAGAAGTTCAGCTCACTTTTTTTCGGAAACACAGAACAATGGAGGCTGAATACAAATTGTAGGGGAAAGTGAGAGTGAGTGAGAACAGTGTTGTAGCTGTTGGTGGGCATAAATGCTTTGCAGGGACACATTAGTAGAACAAAATTGCAAATTTGCCATTGTAATTCTGTTTCCATGATTCGGAAACAAGTAAAAGTTGTTCTCATTTCAATCAATCTAACTCGCTTTTTTGAGTTACAGGTATTGGCGGAGCCAGAATTTGACTGGGGAGGGGGGGGGGGGGGGGGGGGGGGGGGGGGGGGGGGTGATATCAAATTGATGCACATGCAAGGGAACACACACAAACACACACACACATATATAGTATTTGAGATCAATTTGCAAAATAACAATTCATTCATGTGTATATTAAGCAATATTTGAATACAAGAAAATTCAAAATAAAATAACATATTCATTATATTATTTATCTATTAGAGGTTTATTTACATAAAAAATCATTTTGAAATTGTAATTATAAAAATGTTATATAGGAGGGTTTTGGTTTTGGTTTAAAAAACCATCCTATTTATTAACCATTTATTTATATAATTTTTAACTGCATTTATTGTATTTTATAATATAATAGAAGAAATATTAATAGATTTTTTGGGTGGGGCTAGGGGGGCAAGTGCCCCCCTCAACCCCCCCTAGCTCTGCCCCTGGTTACGGGTGATGAAAAATGAGAAAGAAAATCAAGCCAAACAACACTAATTGATGTGGGTCCTATAAAAAATGAGTTATGAGTTATGAAAACTAAGTGATGAGTAATGAAAATCACTCAAACCAAACAAGGTTCTTTTAAAAAAAAAATTATTTATAATAAAACGATAGTGTATATAAAAACGCTTTGTTTGTTTTGGAGTAAAATGTTTTCAAATGTAATGCAAAATATTTTATTGAAAATGTTTTTATTTTGCAATGTTAGGGTGTGTACATGAAAATGCACAAGAAATCATTTCTAGCATTTGACACGATGTCTATGTTTGGCTTGATGTAAAATGTTTTCCAAGTGAAAATATTTTTTGAAAAGGAAAATATTTTCAATTGTTTGGTAGCATTTTGAAAAATATGCCAAAAATGGTTTTCAGTGTTGGTTTGCACGTAAAACCCATATTTAATAGTAATTAACCCATGCAATGCATCATGCGATGCATGGAAAAATTATTAAATATGGGTTTAAAAAATATTTTTGTTAATTTGTTTTTGTCATAGACACATTTTAAAAAAAAACAATTCTGGTAGTTTGAAAATTTATTTTAAATAATCTTTTCATAATAGTTAGCTTAGATATTTTTCATGGATGCATGAAATGTTTATAAATAGGAGAAAACATTAATGATATACTATATGAGTATATGTAATAATTATGCAAGATACCATTCAAATATAAATATTAAAAAAAAAAATTGTAATCAATTGAAACACAGAATATGGCTAGAGAAGTTTCATTCAGTGCAACTGAATTTGAGGAGAATAGTATCGAATTAGCAATCACTCAAACTCCTCATTTGTGCTCAACTGCTATACTTAATTCTCCAGAGCCTATAACTAATGCCATGGTCTGTCTAAATGCAATTCTAGTATAATTGAGACATTTTCAAGACTCACCGACAGAAAAACTTGTAAACTCTTTTCAAGAACATGCATTAAATATCAAACAATTAGAGAGTTTCCTAAACCACTTTGACGGAAACACTCACACCTATTGTGTTTAAAATGAAGCTCTTGTAATTCTAAAAGCAAATCCAAAAAACAAAATGTAATTAATAACCTCCAACTCTGGCATTCATTTTCCTTCAATTCTTATCTAACTAATGTTATTTCTAAAAAAAGCTCAAGTTGTGTGAATAAAGATCATATTAATTCTATCATAGTGAGCATGACACAAATTATGGGTAGCCAAAGAAAAAAAAAAGTCAATAATTCTACAATTCCCTTGGTAAAATTCTACCAAACACAACACAAAAATTCTACCAGTTTTAATACAAATCAAACTTATATTCACATAGTCTATATATTAAAGGCATAATTTTATGTTACCTCCCTTTTTTTGGGAGGTATGATACCCACTAGTAGGCAATCTACTATACTAGGTTACTAAAACATCACATTTAACAATTTTATTCTTACATTTTGCAGTCTCAACTTCACATGTGATTGTACTTTTGTCACATTGAATGGTTCTCTTATGTTTTCTCACATTTAATGGTTCCATTGTCACATTAGGTAGTAGCAACATCACATTTGACTGTACCTTTGTCACATTTAGTGGTACTTTAATTTTTTTCTCACATTTGACAATTCCATTGTCACATTGGGTAGTACCAACATCACATGTGACTGTACTTTTATCACATTCCATGGTTCCCTTTTTTTTTCTCACATTTGATGGTTTTATTATCACATTAGGCAATACCAACATTAGCCAGTAGCAATAGCCTTTGTTTAAACTGCAATTTGATTATTGGACACTCTTTGGCATTTACTTTATATTGGCTTCTCCGTGATATTCTATTGGACTTGATTCCAAAATGTCTTTCTTCATCGGGAAGATATTCTGGGTTTTTGTCACTTTTGTTAAGCAAGTTAATTCATCTTTTGTGCTTTTTACAATATTTAGTAGTTAACACATTTGTTGATAGATGATTGGACTTACAAAGCCAACCTTAGGCACTTCATTTGTTCAAGGTCTTGATACACGAACACATATGGATGAAATATGCACCAGCATTGGTGTATGCCCACAACATGAGTAAGCTAGATCATCCTCTTGTTCCCTCTGCTTTGAATTTGTGAGTTTGTATATTTTCTTATATATTTTTTGTTCCTCGGATGACAGTTTGCTTTGGGAAATAGTAATAGGAAGGGAACAATTACTTTTTAATGGAAGACTTAAGAACCTTAAAGGTTTTGCATTAACACAAGTGAGTCAATGTTGCTTTCACACTCAGTTTGTTGAATGAAGGTACATTTTTATTTGAGAGCCATAGGTCCTTGTTTGGGAGGGAGAGGTGTATTGTGATTGGCATCAAAGTTTTGAAACCTGGACCGTTTAATAAACCGTAAAAAGATGAGGTTTAAGGTTTTTGAGGTTGGACAGAGATCGAACTGTGATGACGTCATAATTAATTTAATAATTATTTAAAATATAAATAAATATATTAAATTAGTAAAAATTGAAAAATTGCATTAAAAAAATCCAAATAAATATAGAGATCTAATAGAAATTTCACATTAAATTAATTTATGAAACCCAATAAAAAATTAGTTGACATTTTCCCATGAAATTATTATTTTTTTTAAAAAGAGCAATAACTTGAATGGTGGTGGACATTAGCGTGTATAATGTTATATATCTTTTTTGTTATAGATGTATATAATATTGTGTGTATTTGTTTAATCTTATAGTGTAAATCTTCATTTATTAGACAATCTTATAGTGTAAAGCAATAAATAAATTTAATAAATTAATGTACGAATTGGTGGGTTCGTACTTTGTAGATTTAAGAATTAGACTAATAGCTAAATTAACTAAGAAACAAGTCAACAACACGTAGGAGGTGAGGAGGTCCAGAACTTCTTTTTCAATCTCGTGTGCCGTGCAAACTTTAAGTTTAAAAAAAAAAAAATATCCCAAAAATTCACAACCACAAGTCCACTATCTGGTATCCAGAGCTTTCAAATCTCACTTTTATCTCTTCTCTTGTTAACATCCTCTTCTCAAATCCTTCTTTTCTCTCTTGAAACACCCAAAGTTAGGCTAGTTCAAATCTCAGTTTTTCAGTTTTTGCCAGCCGCACGGAATCCTTTCAGCTTTTGCCAGTCAATTGTAGCCATCAACAGCCAGCAAAGAGTCTACTCTACAGCAAAACAACTGGGTCCTTTCTTTTAATCCTTGTTCTCGGTGTCATCTTTCATCTTCTTCTTCTTCTTTTTTTCTTTTAAAAGAGCTTAGGCCTAAACCGTGAGACCCGTTCATGGTTCTTAAACCCGGGCGGTTCAACTGAGGTTCACACGGTCCATTGGTTTTTTTGTGTAGAACGGGTTTTGGAAGTTAAAGAACCGTCTCAAGAAGCGGTTTCCGGTTAACCAAGTCGGACTGTACGGTCTGGTCTAGGTTTCAAAACCTTGATTGGCATTTAAGTGTGGCCTTACATATTTTAACATACTGTTATTACATATAAAAGCTCAATATATGGAAATTGACTTGGTATATGATAATTGCTATAAATTTGAAACTAGAATTTTAGAATTATCTAAAAGTTGGAAAGAAAAGAAGGGGGGAGGGGGATGCCACAAGTGCTAGTTCCAGTGTGCTATGCTAAGTATTTATGACATAAGATGAAGGTAATTTTGTGGATTGTGTATGTGGATGTGTCCAATGTTTAGATAGCTTAGCTTGGCTTTGTGTGTGTGTGTGCGCGCGCGCACGTGTGCACGTGTGTGTGAGAGAGAGAGAGAGAGAGAGAGAGAGTAATATGATAAAGCTATAGTTCACTTGTCATCTTCAACATGACATGTGTTTTGAGTTTTGTTGTCCATTCCTTTGCTCTATCTTCAAGCAGTAGATGTGTTCAATATTTATGACATAAGATGAAGGTAATTTTGTGGATTGTGTATGTGGATGTGTCCAATATTTAGATAGCTTAGCTTAGCTTAGCTTTGTGTGTGTGTGTGTGTGTGTGAGAGAGAGAGAGAGAGAGAGAGAGAGAGAGCAATATGATAAAGCTACAGTTTGCTTGTCATCTTCAACACGACATGTGTTTTGAGTTTTGTTTTCCATTCCTTTGCTCTATCTTCAAGTAGTAGAAGAGTCTCTTAAGAGTCTGAACCTATTTCATGGAGGAGTTGTTGACAAATAAGTTAGAGAATACAGTGGGGGTACGAAGAGGATGCTAACACTCCGTTTGTTTCAGCAGTGATATTTTCTAAAAAATGAGTCATTTTCCATAAAGCTATCTCATTTTCTTTTGTTTGGTAGCAACTTTTAATGAGTTGAAAAAAAATCTCATAACTTCTCGTATTTAGCTTGTTGTGAGATAGAGTTATTTTCCAAAACAAATTAGTGGAAAACGATCTCTTAAAATAAGCCACACTTTTTATGTTGATTAAAGATAGTTTTCATTTGACTCATTTATTTTGATGCTACCAAACACTAGAAAATATGAAAAGCTATCTTTACACAATATTTTCTATTGAAACAAATAGAGTGTAAGTATAGCCATTTTGTTAATTGGGGACCCTAAAGTATGTCTTAATTTTTGTTTCAATTTACTTTGTTGCTAGATTTTTTTTTTTTTTTTTTTTTTTTTTATAATATTTATGGTGTAATCCTAGAGAATTCTGCAAGGTTTTCTACATGGAGGAACCAAGTACAAGATTAGATCCAACTTCAAGGAACAACTTATGGAATGTTGTGAAGAAAGCAAAGCAAGATCAGGCAATTATTTTAACATGTTCTCTCTCTCCGCCCAAAAAAATATTTCTAATGTTGGATCATTTAGACAACTTGGAACTGCATTTTTATAGGTTGTAGATGATTAAAAAACTTATTTCCCTCCCTGCCTTACTATATGGTTCCATGACTTCATCATATCTACACTTGTCTTACTAGAAAACAGCATAAAGGCTCTATTATTGATTCTAAAAAATAACTAAGGGATTTAATGTTTTCCCTCATACTTTCACTCATGTAGCTTGTATACATAGTGTCAACTCAAATAATGGAAGAGGCAGAGTTCCTATGTGAAAGACTGGGATTTTTTGTTAATGGCAGCTTTCAATGCATAGCAAATCCAAAAGAGGTACCTCGATGATATAATTCAAATTCATAGAGATATTTTTTGGAGGGTGAAGTGACATAGAGAAATAGAATATTTTTGCATTATAATTACTAAGTTAGTGGTCCTTAATGGATTTTCCTATTGCCTTTTTTTAAAATCTGAATTTTCTATTAGATGGAAAGATGCATATGACAAGAACTTAAGAATTCATGATATCTTTAGTAAAATCATAAAAGCTAACTAAATGTGCACTACTGAGTAAATTTTTTTGACTTTATTTGATTTGTATTAGATTATTAATGTTACTCAATAACACTTCATCACCTAGTATTCATTCTTTCATGAATATGTTGGATGTCAACACTAACACTTAAATTACTATATGGCAAAAATTCATGTATCAAGCTTATGGTTTTACAACACCAACATGTTGTATTTATCTCTAAATGGGCACTAAGCAGTCAGCACTATCCATGGGATGAAGCCATCTCATATCTCTTAAACCCCCTAATTGTTGGTAGGATTTGATCCCTAGTCTATTTTTAGATTATAAAAGACTTTACCAGTTAGGCTAGTAGACAGTCTCATCATTTTACCATTCAAATTCACTCTTGAGACTATTTGGACCTGCAATGCAATTTAGCTTGCTCTTCTTTGTCTCATCTTGACTTTGAGTATGCTATGGTGTGAAGCGCGAACCATCTTTGTGAAGCGCAAACCATCTTTGTCAAAGTTCAAGCGCACTGCATCCCACCAACCTACAGCTGTTTAACTGTCTTTCTTATATTTCTTCCCCAATAAAAATGCAATTGAATAAGTGGATTCCTCACAACTGAGCTTTAATTTAGACATGTCTAGTTTAGTCAAGACAGTGGCTTATTTTGAAGCTTTTATGGCATGGTTCGAGCACGAAAATCATAAGGCCAAAATTACCTCTCTATTTTGGACTCTGGATGGTGACCTACTTGATTTCTTCAGGTTTAATGTTCCCAAAGATTGTGTTTTCTTGTTAACGAAGCTGAAGGGAGCGCCATGTTCTCAAACTTATAGATTCTATTTAAATGGTATACCTTGTTGGCACTTGGTAAAAAACGTTATACTATGTTCTCCAATTCTTTTTCTTGATCCAAAGAAGTCATAATTTGTTTTCTGCGATCCGAAGATATTGTAGTTGTAAACATATAAGACCCTCCATATTTATCCTTCTGTTGCCAAACACCATATGAATCCCAATTATGAAGTGTTGTGAGGAATCAACTTATTCAATTGCATTTTTATAGGGGAAGAAATATAAGAAAGACCGTTAAATAGTTGGATGTTGGTGGGATGTCAGTGTCCTTGAACTTTGACAAAGATGGTTCACACTTCACACCATAGCAAGATACTCAAAGTCAAGATGAGACAAAGAAGAGCAAGCTAAATTGCATTGCTGGTACAAAAAGTTTCAAGAATGAATTTGAATGTTAAAATGATGAGGCTGTCTACTAACCTAATTGGTAAAGTCTTTTATAATCTAAGAATATACAAAGGATCAAATCCTACCAAAAAATAGGGGTTTAAGAGATAGGAGATGACTACATCCCGTGGATAGTGCTTAGTGCCCATTGAGAGGTAAATATAACATGTTGGTGTTGTAAAACCATAAGCTTGATACATGAATTTTGTGCCTTACAGTAATTTGAGTGTTAGTGTTGACATTCAACATATTCATGAAAGAATGAATACTAGGTGATGAAGTGTTATTGAGTAACATTAATAATTTAATTCAAATCAAATAAAGTCATAATTTTTACTCAGTAGTGCGCATCTAGTTAGCTTGTATGCTTTTACTAAAGATATCATGAATTCTTAAGTTCTTATCATTTGCATCTTTCCCTTTAATAGAGAATTCAGAATTTAAAAAAAAAAAAAAAAATCTCTTTGAATATGAATTATATTATCAAGGTACCTCTTTTGGATTTCCTATGCATTGCAAGCTGCCATTAACAAAAAATCCTTGTCGGTCACATAGGAACTTTGCCTCTTCCATTATTTGAGCTGAAACCATGTATATAAGCTTCATCAATGAAAGTATGAGGGAAAATATTAAAGCCCTTATTTATTTATTTTTGAGAATCAATAATAAAGCCTTTATACTATTATCTAGAAAGCCAATTGTAGATATGATGGAGTTATTGAACCATAAAGTAGGGTAAGGAGGGCAATAGTTTTTTTTTTTTTTTTTAAATCATCTACAAGCATATAAAATTACAGTTCCAGGTTGACTAAATGATGCAACATTGGAAATATTTTTTTTGGGGGAGAGAGAGAACTTGTTAAAATAATTTCCCAATCTTGCTTTGCGTTCTTCACAACATTCCATAAGTTGTTCCGTTAGTTGGATCTAATCCAGTACTTGGTTCCTACATGTAGACAACCTTGTAGAATTCCCAAGGATTACACCATAAATAAGAAAAATATCCAAAAAAGTATCAAGCAGCAAAGTAATTTGTAACAAAAATTAAGACATACTTTGGGATCCCCAATTAACGAAATGGCTACACTTAGCATCCTCTTCATACCCCCACTGTATTCTCTAGCTTGTTTGTCAACAATGAAATAGGTTCAGACTTTTAAGAGACTCTTCTACTGCTTGAAGATAGAGCAAAGGAAAAACTCAAAACACGTCATGTTGAAGATGACCAATGAAATAATGCATTATAATAGCTTTATCATAATACTCCCCTCTCTCTCTCTCTCTCTCTCTCTCTCTCACATGCACAAAACTAAGCTATCAAAACACTGGCCACAGCCACATACATAGTCCACAAAATTACCTTCATTTTATGTCATAAATACTTAGCATAGCACCCTAGAACTAGCACCTGTGACATCCCTCGCCACCCCTTCCCCCCCTTTTCTTTCCTTTCCAACTTTTAGATAATTCTAAAATTCCCGCTTCAAATTTATAGCAATTATCACATATCAAGTCAATTTTCCTACTTTGAGTTTTTATATGAAATAATAGTAGGTCAAAACTTCTAAGGCCAAACTCAAATTCCAATCACAATGCAACCACCCACCCCGGGGCCGCCCCACCACCCCCCTCCCCCCCCCCCCCCCCCCCCCCAAAAAAAAGCAAGGACCAGTGGCTCTCAAATACAAATGAACCTTCATTCAACAAACTAAATGTGAAAGCAACATTGACTCACTTGTGTTAATAATGCGAAACCCTTAAGTTTTTTAAGTCTTCCATGAAATAGTAAATGTTCACTTCCTGTTAGTGTTTTCCAAAGCAAGTTGTCATTCAAGGAACAAAAAATATATAAGAAAATATATAGACTTACAAATTCAAAGCAAAGGGAATGTGAGGATGATCTAGCTTACTCATGCTGTGGGCATACACCCATTCTGGTGCATATTTCATCCATATGTGTTTGTATATCAAGACCTTGAACAAATGTAGTGCCTGAGGTTGGCTTTATATGTCCAATCATCTGTCAACAGATGTGTTAACTACTAAATTATGTAGAAAGCACAAAAGATGAATGAACTTCGTTAACAAAAGTGACAAACACCCAGAATATTTTCCCGATGAAGAGAGACATTTTGGAATAAAATCCAATAGTATATCACGGAGAAGCAAACATAAATTAAATGCCAAAGAGTGTCTAATAATCAAATTATAGTTTAAATAAAGGGTAAAGCTACTTCCTAATTAGTCAAGGTAAACTATATATTTTGAATCTATCCACAACATTAAATAATTTTTGGGTATGATGCAATAAAGGTAAATGCTTCAAAAGAAGCCCCTTTGAAAGCATTTTCTATCTACTCCAACCAACATAAAAACTAATATGCAAATTCCCAAAGCTTTGTACGTTATTTGAAGAGACAAAGAACCTTGTATACTGACCATATTGTTAAAAGAGGTTTTGCCTACACCATTGGGACCAAGCATACCAAAGCATTCCCTTCAAGGCACAACAAGATATAGTCCTTGCATGGCAAGTGTTTCAAGGTTTCTATCTCTTCCTGGGTTATCTTTTGGAGGTTGTGACAAACAATGGCATGGCTTGTGCATGATTCACGGGGTAATTGGTTAACCTTCTCCCTCTGGAATTGGATAAATCTAGATGTCAATCATTTATGCTTATAGCTTTGTTATGTCACTTCATTAATGAAGATGGATTTCACAACAATTTAAGGGATTGTATAATATTCACTTCCCATAACTTCTATTACTGTTAGATTATGGTCACGTATTTAATTAACAAAATTTCACTGCAACAAAAGTCTCTATCAAATGGTTTGAATCTAGGGCAGGGGTGGGGGAGTGGGGGGAAGGAAAAAAATGAAGAGAACAAATTTCTACTAACTATATAAAAAGTGTGAATGCCTTTACAGTGAATTTTTGGCTTCCTCAATCACTGCCTAAAACTCACTGTTTCATCTCTATGAACAGTAATTTTAATTTAGTCAAGTTTTTGTCCGTTTGTGGAGGGCTAAACGATGCGTTTGGCTGAATAAAACAATAACAAAGGGAGAGAGGCAAAAGGTCTGAAACTCTCTCCCGACTCTCCGTATCTCTTCCCTCTCTCTTTTCTCTCTATCATTTCAGGCAGCGAAAGGTCTCTCTTTTCTCCGTATCAGATCAGCTCAGGCACAAGTCAAATTTCTAACCCAAAAAAAAAAAAAAAGGGAAGAAAGACTGACTAATTTTTTCAGTAAGTATCTTTTTTTTTTATTTAATTTTTTTTCTCCATTTCTTCAAAATTTACTCTCTATTTTTTATTTTTATTTTTTGGTGTTCTTAAGATTTGTGTTTGTATTTATTTCCTTGTGGGTTTCAATCTTTGATTGTTTGCTAATACAGGTCTTTTAGGTTTATGATATTGATCTTAAGTGGGTATTTTGGGCGCCATTAGCTTTTTAAGTAGGTTTATGATAAAGAAAGGAGATTTGGTTCCATTTTGGGTATTTTCGACTTACACAAGAAACAGAGATGGGAGTGGGTGAGAGCGACAAACAGAGAGGGGTGAAAGATGAGAGACCTCCTCAGTGACAGCAGAGCTGAAATAACTCTGAGTTTCTCTCACCGATTCGCACTCTATTTGTTGAAAGAGCAGAGAGGGCTTTGCCTACTTGTACGGAGAGGGCTTTTCAACTATTTTATGAATCAAAGGTTTGGTTTGTGGCTTTGGTTTTTCTCTCAACTCATACCACGGGTATTTACATTCTCTAAATTTATCTTCTTTATGATTTCCTTGATTTTTTCTCTTCATTTGCTAATATGAGTATTTTGGGTTTCTTTTCTTGTAAACTTTTAGCTGCTGGGTATGGAGTTGTGTATAAGTGGGTTTCTCCTTTCTAAGGTGAGAAGATATTGAAAGAGGGAGAGAGAAACAGATCATAAAGAAAGGAAATTTGGTTCCATTTTGGTATTTTCGGCTAACACACTATAGGTAAGTGCTCTCTCTCTCTCTCTCTCTCTCTCTCTCTCTCTAATATTTCCATTTTGAAGTTTCACTAATCATAATTTGGTTCCATTTTTGCCTAATCCTATGTCATTCTCTCTATTTTTTAACAACGGGAAAAACTGGACCGATGATACAGACCTATACACCAGAGACAAAACCAATTTTGCCAAAAAGAAAAGCTGCCTACTCCATTCGATTGTAAAGTTGCTGTTTTTCCATCAATTTCAAAGCAAAATTTGCGCATTATGTTTCTCTCTATACACATAAATGAATGATCCTACCGGTAGAAAGAATTAAAAGAACCATACAAATTATAATGTTCCAAAAGAATATATCAATTGTTGTTGTTTTTGTTTCTGGTAATGGTGGTGGTGATGTGGTTGGTCATGGGGTTTGTAATCTTCCTCTTTTTTATTTTTTTTGGTTTAAACGAATTTTTTGTAAGTGCTAATTTGCTATATTTGATATGCAGCCACCAAGCTAAGCTATTTGATTCAAAAGTAGGGACTAATCTTTTGGATATCATCCTCACAAAGGTAAGTTATGCTTTGTGTTTTTGGTAAAAATGTTAGGTCTTTGAATATATATATATATATATATATTTATTTATTTATTTATTTATTTGTAAATATATATATATATATATATTTATTTGTAAATATTTGATATATTAATTCTAGGCATAACATGATCAGTGATTTGTAATCAAATTAATTGTCACTCAAAATAATCTCTTTTCTTCTTGTTTGATTCATTTTCATCATGGGTTTTGGATTTCATCTCATCTTTCTTCTTTCTAAAAATGCGCTTCTGTCACTCTCTCTTATTTAACTCTATATTTTTGTTATTCTGGAATGTTAGTTTCATAGTTCTTGGAATTTTGGGAGGATGATCAATTTTGTTCTATTATTATTTATTTTAAGCTTAGTTTGGCTGTTGATGTAATGTTTATATCTGTGTATGTGTGTTTTGAATCTCTTATATTTTAAATGGGAAATCTTACACTATGTGATCTGAACTTCTGAAGCATATTTGTATATTAAATCGGTGTGTATGACTAAATTTTTTTACCCCATCTATGAAAATTAATTTTGAATAACATCATTAGAATTTTGTTAAGATGTTTCATTCCTAATTTCTTTGCCTTTTCGTTTGTGAGATTTTTGAGTTGCTAATCCCAATTCTTATCCTAGGTATTTTTTACAAATTTGACTTGGAAAATTATTTGCATTAAATCAAGTTAGCATAACTAAAAAGAGCTTGACCAATCGAAGTGCCAATTTATCCAAATTATCAAGGATCAGATTCTATTAATCTAGGCAAACCCTAACCATGGCAGAGTAGGTTCAATCAAAGCTCATCTCTCTTTCCCCCTAATGTATATTTTGATTCCAAGGCTATTTTTTGTGGTCATGCTTCTAAAATCACCATTTGCGTACATTGCAGATGGAGAAGGTGTTCTTGATTTTGCCCAAAGTTTTCCTCATGTAAGATTTCACATTTTAGTTCGAATATAGCTATATCCATGCTTCTTTTCTTTGCTTTGAGAATGTTGCATGTGTGTCTTTTGAGATGAGAATGGTTAAGAGCAAGGTTTGGATTTGTTTTTTTATTTTTTTTTTATTTTTTTATTTTTTAAATATTTTGGCATTGTCTAATTTAGCCAATTGAAGTTTGTGTAATCAATTGGAAGGTTGTTGGTTACTGAAAATGGATAAGAAGAAAAGTATAGAGATCTAAATTTGAAATTGTTAGATCTTTTGGGTTGTGTGTGTGTGTGTGTGCGTGTGCGTGTGCGTACACATGTGTGTGTGTGTCTGTTCAGATATGGGGATAGTGAAGGGTGAGTATTAAAATTTGGATTTGATTACTTTTGTTTTCTGACATTTTCTTATGTAAGCAAATGAAGCTTGTAAAATGAATTGGAAGTCTATTTGATAACTCAGAAAGGATAAGAAGAAAAGTATTAGCGATTTCAATTTTACAATTCTTAGATATTTTGGGTTATAAGTTTGTTTTTGGAGTTCAAATATTATCTTTCCCCTTTTGTTTCTATTTGCCTTATCATCTTTCACCTATTTATTTATTTTTATACTTTTTATAATTTGTAATTAAATTTTGTTTAATATAAGAATATCGCATAAATATGTTTTTGTTAATAGTTGTGCAAATGTGTGGTTTTTCCTCATTCGTTACATTTTATAGGAAACTACATAATACTTGCTTGTGGTTTAAGCCTATTTTGGCTTTGGAATATTGCAATTTCATGGTTCACAATTGTCATTAAGACAAATGATATGGTAGATGTTTAAATGAGATTTCACTTTGCAATCTAAACTCAGTTCAACCATAATTTTGACTCCTTTTTATTTCTTGCCACCAAGATAAATAGAGAAATGAAATTTAACTTACATGGTTTGTTGAAATTATGCCTTCTTTGTTAAAGCAAGAAATTATGTGAATGCGACTTCTTTAGAAAAATGTGCTTCTTGGAGTTAAAGCTCCTTTCTTGCTTGTCAAGCCACAAGAATGGTAAACAATAATCAGGAAGCCAAAGGAACAGACAATTTTGATATATGGCACATCACATAATGATATATAAGGTTGTGATTGTTTCCTTTGGCCGAATATAATTTTTTTCTAATGTTTGTTTCAGGGTCTTTTATATATCACATCTATATGTGTGTGTGTTTTACTGTAATTTTGGCTATTTAGAAAATAAAAAATAGAAAAGAAAGTGAGCTTTTTACTTTACATTTTGAAGCTATTAGCTTATGNTTTTATTTTTTGTGGCAAAAATAAAAAAAAAAAAATATAAATTGAAAAACATTGAAAAAAAAGAATGAAATTGAAAAATAAATTTGAAAATGATATAAAGAAATTTAAAAAGAGACAAAAGTGGAAAAAAAACATTTGTGGACAACACATTTGCACAACTATTAACAAAACATATTTATGCGATACTTTATAAAAAAATTAATTACAAATTATAAAAAGTATAAAAATAAATAAATAGGTGAAGATGATAAGGCAAATAGAAACAAAAGGGGAAAGATAATATTTGAACTCCAAAAACAAACTTATAACCCAAAATATCTAAGAATTGTAAAATTGAAATCGCTAATACTTTTCTTCTTATCCTTTCTGAGTTATCAAATAGACTTCCAATTCATTTTACAAGCTTCATTTGCTTACATAAGAAAATGTCAGAAAACAAAAGTAATCAAATCCAAATTTTAATACTCACCCTTCACTATCCCCATATCTGAACAGACACACACACACATGTGTACGCACACGCACACGCACACACACACACACACAACCCAAAAGATCTAACAATTTCAAATTTAGATCTCTATACTTTTCTTCTTATCCATTTTCAGTAACCAACAACCTTCCAATTGATTACACAAACTTCAATTGGCTAAATTAGACAATGCCAAAATATTTAAAAAATAAAAAAATAAAAAAAAATAAAAAAACAAATCCAAACCTTGCTCTTAACCATTCTCATCTCAAAAGACACACATGCAACATTCTCAAAGCAAAGAAAAGAAGCATGGATATAGCTATATTCGAACTAAAATGTGAAATCTTACATGAGGAAAACTTTGGGCAAAATCAAGAACACCTTCTCCATCTGCAATGTACGCAAATGGTGATTTTAGAAGCATGACCACAAAAAATAGCCTTGGAATCAAAATATACATTAGGGGGAAAGAGAGATGAGCTTTGATTGAACCTACTCTGCCATGGTTAGGTTTGCCTAGATTAATAGAATCTGATCCTTGATAATTTGGATAAATTGGCACTTCGATTGGTCAAGCTCTTTTTAGTTATGCTAACTTGATTTAATGCAAATAATTTTCCAAGTCAAATTTGTAAAAAATACCTAGGATAAGAATTGGGATTAGCAACTCAAAAATCTCACAAACGAAAAGGCAAAGAAATTAGGAATGAAACATCTTAACAAAATTCTAATGATGTTATTCAAAATTAATTTTCATAGATGGGGTAAAAAAATTTAGTCATACACACCGATTTAATATACAAATATGCTTCAGAAGTTCAGATCACATAGTGTAAGATTTCCCATTTAAAATATAAGAGATTCAAAACACACATACACAGATATAAACATTACATCAACAGCCAAACTAAGCTTAAAATAAATAATAATAGAACAAAATTGATCATCCTCCCAAAATTCCAAGAACTATGAAACTAACATTCCAGAATAACAAAAATATAGAGTTAAATAAGAGAGAGTGACAGAAGCGCATTTTTAGAAAGAAGAAAGATGAGATGAAATCCAAAACCCATGATGAAAATGAATCAAACAAGAAGAAAAGAGATTATTTTGAGTGACAATTAATTTGATTACAAATCACTGATCATGTTATGCCTAGAATTAATATATCAAATATTTACAAATAAATATATATATATATATATTTACAAATAAATAAATAAATTGAGAAAAGTGGAACATATGGAAAGAAATAAATTTAATTTTATGTATCGAAAACTATTATGCTACTAAAATCTCATACTAACCTCATAAGGTTTTTATTTATTTTAAATCTCACTTATCAAAAAAATATATTTTTTTTAATCTCACCCTTTTCTGAGTGCCATCATCAATTGAAAATAATTGGAGCTTTAGTTTCATAGGAGTATATTGTTCTCAACAAAAAGATTTTGTCAAAAAAGAATGGAATCCAAATTATTTTGCAGGTTTATGTGATTTGTGACTGCTTGAAACCAAAAAAAGATGGGCCATACTAAGTATTTCCAACTACCATAGTGACTGGTTTTGTGGAAGGTAATTATCATTGCACCAAGCCCGACCTCTAAATTCTACACTTATGTTCAATTATGCACTACATCTAGTCCTAATTGGCTTTTACGTTTAGAATTATATGCAAACTAAATTAATTAGGCTCCAAGAAAAAAAAAATTCTAACATAATGTTAAAATTTCATTAAATAAACATGAATTCTAATATTAAACTCCAAATAAATTATATAACATGCAATGAAGAAACCCAAAAAAAGAAAAAGAAAAAAAAACTATAGTAGCTAAATATACAAATAAAACAGTAATTAAAAGACATTGACACACAAAAATTAATATCTAAAACTAAAGAAGCATACCTTGCTTAGAATTTTTTTTTTTTTTTTTTTAATAAGATCAACCTAGCTCAGAAAACCTTGAATTAAAAGAACAAAATTTAAGTACATTAGTAAAACAAAGGGCCAAATAAAGAAAATAGGTAAGAGGGAAACTCCTAAAATTAAAGTAATAACATCACTAACCATTTTAAAAACTCCAAGCGATGAAGAATGGCAACCCTCCAACTCAACAACATCTTTGCCAAAGAATGCATATTGTGACACATCAAAAAACGTACCTTCTGCATCACAGAAGAACTCAAGTAAAAGCCCGTCAATTCTCCAAACCTACAAATTAAAAAAATACCCTCCAAATATAAGAAAGACATTTAATGAAATTAATTATTCCCAATGAGAAAAATACACACACAACCTTGCATGCTTTTATGCATACAAGGCAGGACAATCATAAAAGAGTTTTTGAACTAATCATAACCTCACTCTAAAGCCATTTTGAATTCAAACCAATTTTCTCAAAAGTAAAATAAAGATCTTTTGCTAAAATCCACATTATAGTAAAACTCAAAACCGTTAACTTATTTCAAACAAAAAATGATATAGCATAAAACATAGCCCAAATGTGAAACCATCTAACTTATTTCAATGAAAAAAATTGGAGTGGCATTTCATGAATTTGCACAAATAAGTCATTCTATCCAATATAGTGACAATTTTTGAATGTAGTATTATACAAAATATGAATGGTTTTGATTCATGGGCAACTAAACAGGCCTAAGAGATGTGCCTAATGAGGGAAACATGCAAAGAAAAATCCATTATCAGATCAAATGTTATTTGCCTAGTCAAATAGTTCGATAGTTGATAGATTCATAATTTCTCTGCAACTAAAAGTAATGGCTTATAGGTATTTATCATTACCAACTTTGGAATGTGACAGAGGCTAATTTTACAACAAAAGGCTTACATTTCTTCTCAGCGTCAAAATCATGGTTATTGTTTCAAATCTGTTGTAGATTAATATAACATCATGGTATCAACTATCAACCAAACTCACTCAAGCCCTTAACATGTGGATTTGACACAAGTTAAGAGAAGAGTTCAGTTGTTGAATGGTGATATTCTATGTGATTCATATGTGGGCTTTATAAAGTTAGAGGAAGCACTAAACATCATGTACCTGTATTCATAAAAGCAAGGACTTCTCATAGCGTGAAAATACAGGCAAATTTTTTTTTTTTTTAAATTTTTGGGAAATACCTGTTGGGGAATGAGTCGTGGACAAACTTGTTATCATTGTGGATTTGAAAATCTTGTCCCTTCTTGGCCTATGTTTGCTCCACTGCCTTCTCTCTCTTCTTCCCTAATAACCCAAATAACAAACCAGAAAAGTTAAAAAAAAAAAGAAAAAAAAAAAAAGAACATGAAACTGAAACTGAAACTCATGAAAGCAAAGGAACAAAACCCAGAAAATGAAAAAAAAATCCAAATAACAATTCAGGTAGAATTTAATCATTTAGGTTGTTTCCCTAATTTCAATAAATCCCTATATTGCTAGCAAACCTATATGAAGACAATAGGATAAGCGATTAGTTGAAGACAATAGGATGAGAGATTAGTTGAAAATTACCGAGAAAAATGTTCTGATATCGAGCCTAGGTCGGAGATTGAAAAAGTTGCACCCATGGTCGTACCCTAGCACCATCCTCAAGTTTTCAAGAAATTAAAACTTAATGACAACTATGTGGAACCGGAAGATGGAGGGAGACTGGACTGACAGTAGTGAAGAGGCCTCCCTCAGATCTCTCTCCAACTCTCTCTGCATCATATCAGATTTCTCTCTTTGTGACTCACGGATAATCCCTCATCTCTATTGCTAAATGTTCATTTATCTCTTTCTCTGGCAGTTTTTTTTTTTTTTTTTAATATATATCCTATGCCAAACATTTAGTAGACTTTATAAAAAAAAAAAATGTTTAGTAGGCAGTGAAACTCAAACGTTTGTCAATTATATCTCTTTCTCTAGCAAATATATGTTCGTTTATCTCTTTCTCTGGCAGTTTCTTTTTAATATATATCTTGTGTCAAACGTTTAGCAGACTTTATTAAAAGAAAAAAAGGTTTAGCAGACTTTATAAAAATAAAAAATAAAAAAATAAAAAACGTTTAGCAAACAGTGAAACTCAAACATTTGTCGATTATATCTCTTACTCTAGCAGATATATGTTCGTTTATCTCTTTCTCTGGCAGTTTTTTTTTAATTAATATATATCCTGTGCCAAACGTTTAGCAGACTTTATCAAAAAAAAAAAAAAACGTTTAGCAGATAGTGAAACTCAAACGTTTGTCAATTATATCTCTTTCTCTAGCAGTTTTTTTTTTTTAGAATATATCCTATGCCAAATGGTTAGCAGACAGTGAAACTCAAACGTTTGCATCACATTTTGCCACTAAGAATTAATTTTGAAATAAACAATCAATAAAGATTAAAAAAAAAAAAAAAAGTGACGTGCTTGCAACAAAAGGAAAGGAAGAAAACAAAAGGTTTCACAAAGGTTTTGATTGAAAAGGCTTTGGATTTGTGCTTTATGGTGGAATTTAATATGTAAGAAGTGGGATTTATGAAAGAGATAGGGCTAGGAATTATTTTAGATTTATTAGTATTTTAAAATTGATAAAAACTATTTTAAAATTGTAGGATAAATTCAGAAAATATGATTGAAATGACATGGCTGTTGATGTGGCTCAACGTGAGCGTAGCAACATTAATTGCTACACTTCAGCTTTTAGTATTATATAGATTGGTAAATTCGCCTAACATGGGATGTTTCTGATCCTCTTGTCTCCAATACAAATAGAACTCAATGAAATACAATGCAAGGAATATTTGCATATTACAATGAAAAAATTTGGCATGGAATTAGCCAACATTAGAAATCCAAAAATATCTCAATCCTGATGTTACTTGCAGACATCTGAAATAAGGTTGGATATTCTTCTAAAGGAAATTGGATGTCATCATTTTTGTACTTGTTATTTATGTGCATCTCAAGTGTTTGTACACTGTCCATTTCTTGTTACTTTGATCCAAACATCTTGCAGTAGACTTGCTATATGGCAATTGCTGGTTTGTAATTGGTGTTTTGTTCAAGAGAGAATCTAATGAAATTGCAGAAAATTGATAAGTTGACGGTAATAAATGATTAGTTTTCTCCTCTTTCTCCCCTTGTCATGGTGCATTAAAGGAATTTTTCAATCTCAAAGTAGCTATTAGAGCACGAGTCCTCTCATCATAGTAGGAAAGCTGAATTGTGAAAAGCAACCTAAGCATTCAAAGGATTTTTTTTTTCTGCATTACACTTGAGGTTCCTTAAAGTTTTTGTTTTTGAAGTTTGAGGTTTGTTAAATAATCATATTCCTTGGTATAAATTAAACTAATAATTGAACACAAATGCTTAAAGAGTTTACAAAATTGATGCACTTCGTTTCTATTTGTCTCTAACTCATCCTTTGGTTCGCTTTTCATAGGGATCAGCATTGTAAGCTTTCCTAAAATTTTCATTGTTACATTTCATTATTTAGTTAGTATCATTCTATAATGTTTTGTGGAAAATAAGTACTAGCATATTCGTAGCCCTATGGCTAGACCATACTTTTTCATGCTTCACAAACTTTCTATTTTTCATTTCACTTGCCTTTTCTGCAAACATTCAGGGACAACCAAGATTAAGCATGTAGATGACAATGTTGGCTCCTTGAAAGTGAAGCTCACTGCAGAGGACTTGAAAGAGATTAAAGATGCTGTGGCCATCAATGAGGTGGCTGGTGCTAGAATCCATGTAGGGATAGAATTGTACTCTTGGAGGTTTGTAAACACACCTTCAAAGAGTGACAATGCATCAGAACAAGACTAATGATTTATTCGGTTGAGCTTGACTGGCTTAATGTTCTTATAATTATAAAACTACTTTGAGGAAGGAGATTAATAGTGTTACGGTGGAGGTGCCAATTCATGAAGGTTTTATGGCTTAACATTACAGATACTTAAGAGTCTAAACCTTTGATAGCGTAGAAAGTGTGGATTAGCAAATGAGATTAAGAGTATAAAAAGTCGAGAGAAAGATCATTGTTTATAAATTCTTTATGATGTTTTGAATTT
This sequence comes from Quercus suber, assembly GCF_002906115.3. Taxonomy (NCBI): domain Eukaryota; kingdom Viridiplantae; phylum Streptophyta; class Magnoliopsida; order Fagales; family Fagaceae; genus Quercus; species Quercus suber. The sequence goes on from NW_027069827.1 coordinate 455,955, forward strand.
TGATAATGTTCAATGTTTTGATGGCATTGAAAAGTACATTGTTTCATGACATAGAATATATGTGTTTTCTTTAATTAGGATTTGATTGTAGAAGTAGGTTTAATCTAAATTGGAATTTATATTATAGAGACAAGCTGATAATAGGTTCTATATTTGACTTTATGTGACTATTAAGTATAATGGCAAGCACGTGCCTTGCATAAGTTGCCCCCAACTAGTATAATATAAAAGAGAGAGTATGTAATTATGAGATTGAATTCACAAATAATCTAGAGTTTTTTTTATTATAATATTTCAAAATATTTCAATAAGATCTAAGACAATGTCTACCACATCATGCAGATAAAACCCACAATCAGAATAAATTCTGTTTAATATATACAAGCTTTATGCCTATGTACTGAGTGCTAATAAAGCTTCTTCAAAACTCTATAGTAGTGGTGATGGGTGAGAAATTAAGGATATAAATTAGGAAAAACAAAAAGTTACCGCTTGGTTAACATCAGCGCTATCCATCTGATCATGATGTGTGGACTCCTTACTTCCTGGAGAATTATCTCTATCTAGACCACATGCAACAAAAAGCACCACCAACCACTCCACAAACATAATAATCAAGACGTCTGTTATCCCATTTTCACTATCACTTAAATCCTTCCAAAGCATCCCACCCTTCAATTGAGCATATTGTGCAAACTCATATATCCCACGATGTAGAGAAAATCCTGAATATTGCTCTATTACCATAGCCCACATTTCTACAACAAAAAATTAGCCTTTAGAATGATTAGAGTTGGTGGAAAAGATTCTTGCAAAGGGTTGAAACAATGTCGACAACAATAAAAAGATAATATCTAAGCTACCAAATGATTGAGTGTGATTCATAAACCAACAAATGGTTCTACATGTTTTATTGAAAAACCACACCTACTATGTTACTCCAGTCAAACAACAAATTCAGCCTGAGCCGATATCCATATTCCTCGACTACCCTGAACATGGATGATCAAACAACTACTGCAACAGCTAATGGTTGTATCAAGAAAAGTTTCCAGCTTGCCTCCAATATTGGCAGGAAATCCATATAGATGACTATATTAAAGCATCAAATGTTTATGTTATTGCAATATAATTCAGTTCTTAAGAGAAACAACTTTTTTTTCCTTAGAAGCACTAAACTACTATGAATTTGTAATGCGTAAGCCACTCCACTCCACCACTATTTATAATAAAAAAAAAGTATCAATGCTCTTGCCGAATTAAGTTTTGCCTAGCCTAGGATTTTGATCATTCAATAGAACTCTGCCCAAATCCTATAATTTTAATAACAAAATTTTTCATTACGTCCATACTTGAATAGGTACTTCAAAAGGTACTCTAGCATGGTTTTTTGAGGAACTCCATATGCAAATCAGAATATTTTCAGTGTAGAAGTGTTCATAAGTTCAATTGAACAGAAACAAGAGCATGGGGTTTTTTCGCTAGCCATCCACTTGGTGGAGTGGAGTATAGTTTGAAAGAACCATCAATAGTTTTTTTTTTTTAAACAAAGAGGAAGTTTTATTTAATCAAACAGCCAGTTTAGGAGAGTATAGTTTGTTACAAAGCACTTTCTAAAAGTGTCAATTTAACAAACATTCCTGAGATACTTTTTATTCATAAAACTCAGGAAGACTCATAAGGAAAATTTCTGTCCATTTGCAAGCTTCCCTTTTTATCTATAGTCCGTCAGCCACTTCACTAGCCTCTCGGTGCATGTGAGCAGCCTCCCGGTATGTGTGAGCAGCAAGGATGATCCAGCTGCGAGTGATGAGGGACCTGCATTCATTAAACATCTTCTAATTAGGGACCCGAAATATAAGAAAAAAAAATTTGTGACATTTTTATTAAATTAATTATTTGTCTTTTTATCTTTGTTACTCACCCACGCCCCCAAACACACCCTTACTTACCCACTACCAACATTATGAATTTTTTTATCATTCTAAAATCAATCTACCATACCTGATACCACTAAAAATATCAAAACATTAAAAACATTCATATATCAGAAGACAAAATTAACCAGCAATACCCAAACTTCTTAAATCCTAAATGGGCCTAATCCAAAAGTCAAGCAAACGACATTACAAAATCCTTAAAACAACAAAATATAGACGCCAAAAAACAACATTATGAATTTATAATGCGCTACTAACACACTTTTCTCAACTTTAGGATTTTTTTTCCCTAAATCACTACCCTCTGTTGATCTGTTTGTGCATGTTCCTAATGTTGCCCCAACTACAAACAAACAGTCAAACAAATAAACATTATTTTATATTTTTTACAGCCCCTGCAAAAATAATTTTCAGTCTCTAAGAGACAGACTCATAATCACAATCACATATTCACAGAACAATTATTCATATGTTCAATTCACAATCATCCTCAGCATTCCCAACATACCATCACGACCCTCTCATCTCCCCCTCCACCCAACCAGTAGTCAATCTTTCTTAACCAACAAAACCCAACTAGAAAATCACTTGTTAAGAAAATACTAAACAAAATCATAACCAGTTGCACCAATTGTAAACTGAAAAGTGCTTCGTTCACCCAAAAAAAAAAAAAGACCACCCAGAAAAGAGGAACTTCAAGCACATCAAAAAACAAAATGTTAATTTGCTAAAACTGAACAGTTTTGGTGGAGTGGAGTACCTGATGAACGGTAGAGGACCGCTTTGGTGACGGTGGAGGAGCCATGAGCTTCTTCCTCAACCAGTAGCCGATGGCAAAGCAGACAAGGCCGATGAATATCACCCCTATTGCCGAGACAACAATGGAAATGATAAATGCGCTGTTGGTGTGCTTACTATTGGGGTTGTGGTGAGTGGAATTGATCGGGTTAAATTCTGTGGCACCAGTGGTACTGGGTAGGGAGGGAGGGGGAGGGGGTATAGGGTAGCCGGGAAGGATTGACATTAGAGATGGAGATGAAGATGGAGACGGAAAAAGAGTACTTAATACAGCGGAAAAGCCCGCATAAAATTAGAGTTTGAGACACTAAATAATACAATAGATAGATGATAAAATGAGTTCTAACCAAATCCTCATATAAGCAAACGTCCAGATGTAAGCACAGTCAAGACATAGCCAAATATCTCCCCCCATGAAAGATCACAATGTAGGAGAACTCAACACCAGTAGACTCTATAACACAATCTTACTGAACTCACTGAAACACATTAATACGATAAACCAAAAAGTACACAAAAAAGTAATGAAACACTTACCAGAACTGTTTTCCCGCTTAACCCACTAGACCAATCAACTAATCAACAAAACCAACCATTTGATGGCTGAGAAAATCAAGAAGAGGAAACATGATGACATAGAAACTTAGAACAAATCAACGAAGGCACAAGCAGTTCCATTAGGAACCCTTTTTTGGACACTACACAAAAGTTCATGATCCAAAATTGCAAACCAGCTCCTATTTCTTTACCCATCTTCGCTCAGCAACCAAATAAACAAAAAAAAAAACCCATTATTTAATTACAAACGATAACTAATAAAAGAAAAATAAAAAAGAATATTAAAAACAAAAAAATGACCCAACTCAATCCAACATTCCAAAACATAAATTTTATCCAACTAAGCCAGAAGACAATGTATCAAAGTAAGTCAATATAAGAATCCTTGTTGTAACTCCCAAACAATCAGAGATCTAATTCATTCTCTCTATTTTCTTAAGTTCCAAATAAATAAATAAAATATTGTTAAAAGCCCCAAAAAATAAAAGACGTAAAAAAACATACCTTTTGAGAAAACTGGATTTTGGTCACTGAGCTGCTCCAACACCTAAACATAAAAGAAATACGAGATCCCAAACAAAAACAATCAAAACCTAGTTGGGGGTAGCACAGGATTTACATGATACCATTGGAGAGGATAGAAATGCGCACACAGACGCAAACACACACACACACACACATATATATATATATAATTGATAAGAAGAGGAAAAGGAAAAACCTTGGCGGCCCTGGTGAGACGATCACCACTCTCACCAATAAAAAAAAGAGAAAAGAAAAAAAGAAGAAGATAAACTATCAAAATTCCGTGCATAGTGACACGCTAAAATGTGCATCAGAGCTGTTTTTAGAGACTGTTTTCTGCTTGGTTTTTTTTCTTAAACTAGCAAAGCATTTGCTTCTCAAAAAAAAAAAAAAAAATTAGCAAAGCATTTAAGATGGAGTTTTACTGATTTCTGCATGCCAGTACTCGTCAACTTTTTAAAGAGGAGTCGTGGAGCAGTGAAAAAACAGAAATAGAAAGACGTGAGTACTAAAATAAAAAATTTAAAAAAAAATTATTAAAAAAAAAAAAAAAAAAAACAGAAATAAGAGTAGACGTACAGAACTAACAAAGGACCTGAAAAAAAGAAAAAAAAAAGATGAGACTATCTTTTGTTCGGAGCTAGCATAAATCAGATTTGAGATCCCGTGCAATGCACGGGGTGCAATAGTTCTAATCTCAGCCTTTGATTTAATCTAATAGTTGTAAATAATTGCAATGTCATCGATCCATATATCACTATGTGTTGGGCTATCTTTCTTCTCCGGTTTTTTTTTTCCATCAAACTCGTTTTCTGTCAAATTGAAATTGAGTCTTACAAACTCGATTTTGGTACTCACTCAACAAACACAAAAACAACGAAAAACATCAAAAGAGAGGGGACCCCAAAGTTAGCAGCGTCATGCTGCTGAGAAGCACCAATAGAGATGGTGGTGTTGGGGCAAGCAGAAGCTTGGCCATGGCTGAACTTGAGAGAACGAGCAAAACAAAGAGACATTAAGAGAGGAGAAGGTTAGATCGGTAAGCACCACTAGTGGTGGTCGTGTGAGCCTCGGAGGCTTCCAGATGTGGCCACGGTCAGACAATAGAAAAAGAGGTGAAGAGAAGAAAGATAGCCCAACACCTGGTGAGACATGGGTTGATGACGTCGCAATTATTTGCAATCGTTGGATTAAATCAAAGGTTGAGATTAGAACTATTGCACTAGTAACTAACTAACTAGTTCCCTTTACATTAGGATTCGAACCAAGGTGCTTGGTAAGAACATAGCCATATTAGTTTGCAAACCGGGCCAACTAACTATATAGTTGGGTAATTATGGCTAATTACCCATTTCGTCCTTAAAAAACATTACTTATAAAATATATAAATATGTATAACTAAATAAAGAAATACTTAATTAATTAGCTAATTAATATATCGATATTAATCACACACATTAATGTTAATTAGAAAATGATAAACATCATGAAAGTGATGAGCAAGTTGCCTACTAGTATGTATTGTACCCCTTTTTTGGGGTACAATAGAATTACCCCTATTTAAATTATTGGTGAGCTTTCAAAAACCAATCTACTTATTTAGAAAACAAATGAATAGAATTTTAGGGACACTATGGTGGAATTAATTAAAAACAGGTGAGCTTTCAAAATCCAATCTACTTATTTAAAAAACAAATGAATAGAATTTTAGGGACATTATGATGGAATTAATTAAAAACTCTAAGAATATCTTAATGCATGGTCCTCATAGCCAATTGAGAATGAAGGTTGTCATCAATTTCTTGAATACGACAACATGATTTGGTGTGGTATAATTTTACTAATAAAATTGATTAGATTGATCAGAATTGGAATTGTACTTTTTAGCCTTCTCTCTCTCTCTCTCTCTCTCTCTCTCTCTCAACTTTGTCTTTTAGCAAGATACCCAAAATTCTTGATATGTTTTTAAATTTGTTGAACCAGACCACAAATTATGGTCCTTCAATTGGGGTGAGGCACAGTTGAATATACCTAATTGTACTATTTCAGTTACACCCACACTAGATTACTATTTTGTCAATTTTAACATTATTTTAATTTTTATTATATTATTATTATTATGAACTCCAAATTTTATATCAATAAAATGTCGCTAATCATCTAATCTATAAATGCACAGGTTTAGCTTACTTAAAACAAATAAATTATTAATAGTTTATAGATAGCATGAGTTTTTTATGCTAACCATGTAATGATGTAAGCGGTAATGTAAGTGGTTGACCCACATGAAATGATATTGCTCCAATTACAAATTCCAACATCAACATTCCTAGAAAAATATTTGTGAGAGTGTGCTGTGCCTAGCATTAGTGTTAGATTTAACTCCAATCAGTATATGGATTATAGACAGATTCCTTCCCTGCTTTCACAAAACAATTAGAAGAGTTTTAGGATAACATCATGAGCTTGCACTGCTAATACAGCTACAAAAGTCAACAATAGAATTCTGGCACAACACATGGTTACAAATGCAAATTACTGCTACAAAAGCATTCAAGGTGACAGCCATGGCCATTCTTTTATACTACAAGAACCAATAACTTTACCATTTAGTCATACACAAGATAGCAAAACACCACTATTCCAAGTGGGGGAGTACTGTTTACAGCATACAATCTAGCAGCTAAGCTTGGTCACAGTAATGGAAAATGTGTGGCCATCTAAGAGGAACTTTGGACGGAACTGGCTCCCAACAGACGCGGTGTTTAATCCTTGTTGGTGTGCCTGTTACATGATAAAAGTGGAAGCACATATAAGGAAAAACAAAACCGTTTGACATACAAAAGGTGAATAAAGTAAACCATTGTAATATATTGAACAAAAACTGGTCACAAAAATTAAGATTGCCCATACTGACGGATGAAAAAACAGGTCAATGATCAATACTTAGTTCCAATCAACAATCAAACTGAGCAAGTTAATAAACATCCAACCACAAGAAACCTAGTAAGATGGTAAAAATTGGAGCGTCTCAAATTACAAAGGGTCTAATCATTTTAACCCAATAAAATATGTAAACATTTCTAGAATGCAACCTGATATACATATACTTCAGCTTTGGAATTTTGTTCTAACTTCTAAGCTCCACAGCCCTATAATCATTTCTTCCTCTTCTAGCTGGGAAAGGGGACTCATGAGTCACGCCTACAGTGCAAGTACAACATATTTTATGCCTGCTTAACTGCAGTCTTATTAACATTTAGCTTACGCAACCTTGTATCAAGCCCATTAGAGCTACCTCTTGTCATTTTATTGTAACGTAAGGGTATTCGTAAGGAACTCTTAAAGTAGCCCTAGACCTTTACTCTTTCTCTCTCCTTCTTTAATGAAAATGAAGAGAGACTGTTGCTGGAAATTGTTTGGTTATGTTCAAAAGAGAGCTATTAATGCACCAATGAGAAAGTTGCGAAGCCAAAAAAAAAAAAAAAAAGGTAAAGGAAGACCAGAAGTAACATTAGTAAAAGTAATTAAGGACATTTCAATTAAAAAAGTAATAGAGAGTATGACTTTGGATGGAATAGAATGGTGGAAAACAATTTATTGAGGATCCATAGCTAACAACCAAAAAAATTTTGAACTAAGGCTTGATTGTTCTTGTTATTTAGGACTTAAATTCAATGAAAATAATTTTCAATGTAAGATACTTTTGAATTCATCAAATTACAAATAACCTAGTATTACATTTATCACTTACATGTATCTTCAATTCAGGTAGTTTTAAGTGAAATTTAAAGTGACTTCGTATTCAATTTCAAACAAAATACACATTGATAGGTTGTTTGTTGGATTTGGTTTCTTTTGATTTTGCATTCTCTTAGGTTTTTTATCTTGTTTATTTTGTTAGATTTGGATGTGGTTTCTAACGGAAAAATAAATAAAGGTACTTACATAAAAATATATATATATATATAAGTAGGTATATACCTACATGTTTATTTATGTAAGAACGGATATGGTTAAAGGAAAAATAAAAATAATTAAAAATTTTATATAAGAAAAAATAGTAGTAGGTTTCAAAGGTTTTTTTTTATAAGTAATAAGTTTATTGATGTCAAAAAAAAGGGGAACACCCTAGTACACAGGGAGTGTACAAGGGTTGAAACAATCAAGAACAAAAATTACAAGAATCTAAGAAATCAAGAAAAGATAAAAATGATTGGTTCCGTAATGCAGCCAACCAATCCATTGAAGTTCTACCCCATCAAAAAAAAAAAAAAATCCATTGAAGTTCTAAAGAAAAGTAGTTTCAAGTCTGATATGGAAGAAGAAAAAGGTGGAAGACGAAAAAGGAGAAAAACTGTGATCCCACCTTGTGCAAAGGTGCACAGGGCATTGGATGAGAAGTAGAAACACAATTCTATCATATTCAAAGGTGCGTTCAGTTCCAGCATTATATGCCTATAGTTTTCTGCCTCCTTTCAATTAGGTCTGTCCTCTTAGTGCACTTTATTTTATATGAACTTTTTTATCCTATAGACGAAAATAACTGTTAAAGAGGCATATGCGGCAAATCATCTTAAAAGTTCAAGTCTAAAGACTCTAAACTCCACGTTTGGAAGTCACACTATTGAATATTTTCCATGTGCCTAAAGTTTTTTAGCATGAATGTGGCTTTTATCATATGCTTACAAACAACAAAAACATTGCTACCAAGTTAAATAATCCATAGCAACACATCAGAGATTGTCAGTTAAAAAATTCACTAAAAAAGGAAGACACGTAAGACCAAAAATTTAATTTTTTATTCAACACCCCCCCCCCCCAACCCCTTTTTTTTTTTCTCTTTCCTCCCAAAACAAAAACTCTAAAATCAAGATGAAATAATGAAAACTCAACAACAGGAATAAGCATGAGTACATATGTCACCATACTACCAGAACAAGCATGAGAACATGTAATCAATTAATAATATGCAGGACTGTGATCAATTTCAGTTTATCATACCAAGCAAGGTCTTATGAAAACATTCAGTGCAAATATTGGAAAGTATGAACAAATGAGTTTACTCTAATCCCTTGTGAATAAAATCTAGAACAAATATAGTTTCTCAAGAAAATTCGGGTATCAAGCTTCTATATTTAGAAAGAGAATCCCCTCAATTTAGCTGTCCAACAGAGAGAGAGAGACTGATATCCAAAATCATAAGCTAGCATCTCCAACTACCAAAAGGGTTCAGGGCAACATTTGTTTAACAATGCTTGAGAATTCTTCAATAACACTATGAATAAGAACAGAACCTTCAAAATTTTGGAAGGCAGAATTGATTACAAGGAACAAGATACTAACTAAATCCCCAAACTACCAAAACAGGAAGAGATAGCAGTTTCAAACTACCAATCCCCAAGTTTTAATTTACCAATGTTCCCAAATCAAGTTCATGCCTTTCAAGAGGCAACCAAGTGGGAAGAGTGTGTCTGATAAATGAAGCACAAAGATAATTGTATTTTAATTTGAATTATTTATTTTTTTAGATGTCAATTGTATTTTAACAATTTTTACATTGGATTTTAATTTAGGTCTTATTAGTTAATTAAGTTTACAATACCTTATTTAATTTCCCAGAGTCAAGATCATTTTTCCCAATTATTGAATTACAAAACAACCCTTTTGGTAAATTGTTATTTTAGTAAAGCCCAATTATTATTTGTTCCCTTTATTTTTTATTTTATTTTATTTTTTTGAGAATCAAGTAGTGTAAAACCCAATTATGGAATTAAAAAATTAACAATTTATCAAAAGGTTAATTTTGTAATTCAGTAATGGCTTTCACCCAAGTCAATAAAGATAGGGTTTAGACCTAGGAGTCTGTATAAACATGCTATTATACAGTGTGCTACTGTACAATAGCTTGGTGCTGATTCCAGAAAACCTACTTAGTCTGTATAAACATGCTATTATACAGTGTGCTATTGGACAGTAGCTTGGTGCTGATTCCAGTCAAACCTACTTAGTCTCTGAGTACTTGATCGTGATTCCAAGAAAGCTTAGGTTCTGATTCTTAAGTTATTTTTATTTATATGTTCTTTAATTTGGGTTTTCCACCATTTTTGGTTTTATCCTGCGTCAGTTTCTGTGAATAAGAGATAAATTACCACCTCANAGACACTAGTAAAGTGCATGAATTATTTCTCTATTATTTGCATTGAAAAAACATACAGTGAAAGCAGCCAGCTATCTTACATGAGATATTGTCAATCAAAATAGAACAACTATAAATTAATCTTTAGAGCTTGCCTATTGTTCAAGCATGGAAAGAACAAATATCAATATAAAGTATCAACCACTCAAACCTAAATGCAATAAAGTTGGCAATCAAAGGCAAAATAAAAAATCCATACTTTTTCTTTACAGGTGGAAAACAGATTGTACCACAAAAAATTACGGCTAAAGTGCAAAACACACCCCTAAAGTTTGGGGGCCTTCGGATTTTGTCCCCTAAAGTCTCAAAATTTTGATCCGACCCCCTAAGGCAGCCCGTATGTCCATTTTTTGCTGATGTATCTGTTAAGTACCATGTCAGCCAGTTACCTATGCTAGTTGGTCAAATGAAATGATGCCACGTAAACCATGTAATTAAATGCATTAAAAAAATCCTAAAATAAAAATAAAAAATAAAAAAGATAGAGAAACTCAGGAAAGATTTCCGATGGAAAAGAAATGCTCCAGTTCTCCATTCTCATATGAGGCCAGAAAGTTTATTGGCAACTGAATTGAAGTTTTCTTTGACAAAGCCGGAATCCGGTGACCACAAATGCTTCGTGCTGACCTGAATCAAAGTTTTCTTTGACAAAGCCAGAATCCGGTGACCACAAATGCCACAGACCTCTTCTTCATATCAGTGATAGTACCCACTCCCCCCTATCATGACAACAGGAACTTTTGCTCTCTTTTGTGAAAGAGCCGGGCCCCTTCTGAATCGAGCAAACCCTGCAAGGGTTCTCTCTCTCCCTCTTCCTCATAGCCCCCAAAACAAAAGAATCCAAGAAAGAGCTTCTAAATAACAAAACAAGAAGAAAACCCCAGATGAGGAAATTGCTTCTATATCAGAAAACAATGAAGGCCCAGATTAGATAACAGGGAACAAAGCCTAAACCAATAAGGAATGCCACAAAGTTATTGAAAAATTGCCTAAGTGAGAAAGGAGAGGATGAGAGAGTGGTATAGCCGAGCTACTTCTTTGTTCTCCTCTAATCAGATTCTGGAGTCAGTTCCTGACTTGGATTTGTTATTTTCCTATCTGGGGTGTCACAACATTGCCCTTGTTTTGTTATTTTCCTATCTGGGCTGTCACAATATTGCCTTTGTTTAGGCAGAGTACAGCTATGGGCTAAGAGATCGAGCACTTCTTTTTTATTTTTTATTTTTATCAGAAACCAGTGATTCTATTTCATATCAAAAATGAGAAAACTGGGTTACATCTGAAATCATTTCAGAGTCTATGATGGTTGGAGTTTCCTCCATCCAAGCTACAAAATCATCCACAAATTGGGTATATCAGGCTAAACCACGTGCTGCCTTATTCCTGTCCATCATGTGTGCCTCACTTCAGTTTTATGGAAGTATTGCAACTGCATAAGCATTCCAGCTATGATGTTATCAATAGCAGGTGATATGTCTGCTTCCTTTTGTAGAGCCGAGTAAACAACCAATGAGTCATTTTCAACAATAATGTTCTGAATGCCAATGTCTCGAACAAAGATTACAGACATTTCCACAGCTTTTGCTTCAACCTCCAATGCTCCTAAAGGAACCTGCAATTTTTTGCTCATTGCCACCACCACTCTCCCTTGTTCATCCCAGATTAACACACCAATCCCTAAATTCCATATTTTATATCCTCCTTAGTCCAATATTGACTTTGAGAAACTAATACTACCAAAGAGGTTTTGTTATGTTTAGGTTCTTTGAAGAGCACTGTGATAATGAAACAGCCCAGAGAGAAAGAGACAGGAGAGTGGATTCCAGCTTCGTCGGAGAAAAATCAATGTCAGTGTCCTTCCATCGGAGATCTTGCCTGAGCTACTCCATCTTTTTTATTTAAAAAAAAAAAATTTATTTGTATATTGCTGTAGATTTTAATTATTTTAATTTATTTAATTACATAGTTTACTTCTCATTATTCATTGGACAAACTAGCATAGGTAACAAGCTTATGTGGCACTTAATGGTCAACCAAAAAACATGGACAGAGGGGCTGCCAATCAAAACGACCCCCTAACATTAAGGGTCAAATCAAAATTTTGAAACTTTAGGGGGCAAAATCAAAAGACCCCCAAAATTTAGGGGCATGTTTTGCACTTTAGCCAATAATTACTGTTAAAATTTATCTTTAAAAAATCGATCAAAACAAAGGCTTGATTGGTGGTTAGTTTTCCTCAGTAACAGCAATGCACAAACATTGACTATTCTACATTTCGTTCAATTTATCATCAAACAAAAGCAGTTATTTGTTTGTCCAGAAAACAATACTTTTTATTGGTAAGTTACACCCAATGGGTCTTGACTCTTGAACCCATAAACTCACCCTCCACCTTGCTACAAGGGGAGGAGGTGACATTTGAGCTAAAGCTCATTGGCTTTTCTATCTAAGATCACCTCAAGGATATACATTAAGTAGCTTTCTTCTGCATACGGGACCTCACACCATTACAAAGAATATCTAAGGAAATTTAAGTCTATAACCAAAGAAATTAGGCAGAAAACTATGCAAACTTACAACTCAGAAATCCTTCAAATTTGAGATTCAGGAAATGTTAAATGCCTTCTTACCTTAGTTGCCATTTACTTCTAAATTTAGAACACACAAGTTTTTAATATAAAACACAATAATCAACATATGGAACGAAGATATACAAACATGCCATTTAGAAAAATAAAAATATAAGGAGCTTAAAAGTTTATATATTTGCTAGTAGTCACAAAACATGTACGAATGAGGGAGATTTCAAACCTTCTATCCAGGACCATATTTGCTGGCACCATGCTTGTCTGCTGGTATGCAAACCTTAAAATATTAAGCAAAATAACCGCGGCAGTTTGATGATCCGCATAAGCATTTCTTTTTCCTATTGAGTGCACTGTTACCCTCAACCTCATCTGAGCCAGCAATCCCATAATCAAAAGTCAACTCTGTCATAGGGGGGATATGTCTAATTGCAAAAAATGCAATGTGTAGAAAGGATTGACTATTGTGTTCATATAAAACTGGTTGCCAGAAAACATTTGGCGAGCAACTATGATTCATAAATCGTGCTACATTTCCAACATTCTTAGCACTTATGACTAGGTCAGATGGAAGTTTGTATTCCTCATTAGATTCATTAGAACTTTCTCCCTCCAACAATCCAGATTCATAATTCCACTTGAAAGAACCATAAATACGGGATGTATCAAAAACATACTCATCATTTTCACCTTCCTCCCCACCCTGCTTTGCCTTACCTTTGTCAATAGCTTCACCTGCATACTCACATATAAAAGTACCGCAACGAATAGGGTCCCATGAACGGAGGCCCCAACCCTTATCCACTGTCTTAAATACTTCCAAGTGGACTTTCAAACCAGTCTGTGATACTCGGTTTTTACAGTTAGGAAAGCAAGGACAGGTGGGACCACATTCATATATCAATGGCTTCCGGCTCACGAGAATACCATTGGTAGTATATGGAAATTTACCTCCATTTTTGGTCACGCAAGAGCAGTTAGAATCACCTGGTTGGCATGCATTATGGCAATTGCAGCCAAAAGAAGGCTGTGCTAAGTTGAATGATTTTGAGTACTTGAGAGTGGGAAAATAAGTGAAATAAGCGGGGCCCTTCTCTTCATCAATATCATTTACAAGTGAAACAGGTGTACTTTCAGCCCCAGAAGTGAGGTCCGGAAGAATAAGTCCTACCCTTGATGAAAAACCTTCCTTCCACTTCTGAATTGATTTCCAAACAGCAAAGGCATCAGGCTGCCCTGGCATCCTCACAAATTTGTACTTGAATATATTGCAACCAGATTTGCTCTCTATCCATGACTCTTGGATTTTATAAAGGCCATCATATACATAGACCTTTGATGAAGGACTAACAACATCTTTCAGACCCCGAATGACACGTACATCGTTGCCCCGCCTCAAGCTTCTCTCCAGAGCAAGATTACCTCTTTCAAGCTTCTGATCAGCTGCTTGTTTGTCTCTCTTACCAAAATTGCCACCCTGACCACTATAAATCAGAACATCCCTATCCTCTGCATCATCATCATATCCTCCCGATGAAACAATGCTCACAGCCACAGGTTCTTCTTCCAGATCACCCTTGACAACCAGAGAATCAATTCCACCCATAGACTGAGCATGTAATCCCACCAAACACAATTCCATACGAAAAAAGAAGATGTCCCCAACCTCAACTCCAGGTACAGCTCCAATCCTCTTCTTCATGTTTGTCCGAAAGCCACTGGTCATCAAAATATTTGAGGCTTTTAAATCTGAACGCTTGATAATCCCAGTGGTCTGTTCCTTGGCATCTTCAATTTGGCTGAGCCTTCTCCGGAGCGCATCAAATGTCATAAGCACATGATTAACCACCTCCCTGTTACCATCATCCCGTTCACTTTGACTAACAGTAACAACAATAGTTGGAAGAGACATTTTGGTAGCAGCAGGACGGCGTGAAGAACCAGGGTCTTGATTTTTCCTCGTCTTCTTTTGGGACGAGTTGGAGCCACGCAAGTTAGGTCCTGTGCGTTTTTGACCTTCAATATACCCATCTTCATTCATTCTTAACCCATCACCATCCCCACCTGTTGACGGCTCAGTGTCTCCATTAAAGGCACCTGAGAATTCTGCTGCTTGCAAGCTTCGAAATGCCCGAAGAGGAGTTGGATTAGGACCCATTGGCATTGGGGTTTGATTCTGCTGGTTATCAGATGAGGTTTGAGATCCTTGGAGCCCACAAAATGGGTAAAACGGTGTAAACTGAGAAGGGAAAGGGCCATGGGGTGAGGCGCACACAAAGGGAGGAGTTTGAGGACCATTGGGGAAAACTGGTTTCAATCTACGCAGAGGCTTCACATCCAAAACTCTAGACTTATCAAAAGAGTTCGAAGGAGGAACAGAGTTGAAACCTGACCCTCCTTCCATTACAACAAAACCACCTTCAACCAAACAACAACAACACAATATTCAAGTTCCCCAACTCTATCCTCCAAATCTAACAAATACCCACTTCTTCCTTTTCCTTTTTACACAAAAACTAAATACTTTATACAATTCTTAACTCCATTTTCACAACCTTACCCTTCTTCCATTACAACCCCTTTTAACCAAACAACACTAAACACCCTCACAAAAGTAATAAATACCCCCCACTTCTCCAAAATATAAAGAACACCCAACTCTCTATTTCATATTAGCATAGAAGTCTGAGCCTAAAAGCTGCAACTTCTGTGAACAAACAGTACCAACACCAACATTAAGGTTATGTACACATTGTTGAAAACAAATCACAGTTTTTTAGCAAAATAAAACTCATAAGAGTAAGAAGTAGATGCATGTGCATGTGTTACACGGGCTTGAAATTGAACATGATCATCGGATCAAAAAAAAAGCTTCAAACTTGAAACAAAAGTTTGAGAGAGTAAGCGAGATCGTTACCTTTTGGGAAGTTGAAAAGTTGACTAATTGTTGGTGGGGCTTTAATGAAGTGGAGAGACAGAAATACAGAAGAAGAAGAAGAGAAGACAAAGTTTGAGAAATGAAGAGAAAAAGAAAGGGGCAGCTTTGTCTGTCAAAGTTGCTGTCTTTCTCTGTGCTTAAGCTTAGCCTCGCTAAGCCATTTTGCTTATGCCATCTAGGAATTTCTTGTCCGAATTTCATTTTCCCGTGCCTTAAATCTTTTCTTGGTTACGTGTCTTTGAGAACCTTATTCGTTTTCTTTTACGGTTTTACCCCCAAGCCTAAAAATATTAATAAAATAATCACACATTTATTTAGTCCTAAC
The DNA here is from genome assembly GCF_002906115.3 of Quercus suber. Lineage (NCBI taxonomy): Eukaryota > Viridiplantae > Streptophyta > Magnoliopsida > Fagales > Fagaceae > Quercus > Quercus suber. The sequence continues at coordinate 471,823 of NW_027069827.1, forward strand.
CAGTAACTAGCTTCCCGTATGAAAGGACAAAGTTTGGCTCTAAATTTAGTTGGGACATGTCTCTTTCAACATATTTTATGTTATACATAAAATTATTCATATGTATTACTATTTTAAACAAGGAGCATGACTAGTGGGAAAATTTTATATAACTAAAATTATGTAGGGAGAGTATCTCTCTTCAATTACCACATAACCCCATGCATATTTGAGTCAAACTTCTTCATATTTTAAAATGATCCTTATCTTTTGATATGTTTTATTTTGGTACTTCTAAAGTTATGTCAAAATTCATTCATGAAAAAAAAAAAATAAAATAAATAAGTTTTGTGTCAAAATTGCAGGTCATTAATTGCTATTTTCATTTTCTCAAACTTTAAACATAAATAAAAGAAGTGTGTGTATATATATATATATTTGAATATCCAATCTCTTTCCTTCTTTGACTTTTTTTAATTTTATTTTTAAAATTTGTTTATTTGTTTTTTTCATTTACTTACCTTTTTCTATAAAAATTAAAAAAAAAAAAAAAAACAAAAACAAAAACAAAAAACAAAGAAAATGAGGAGGATGCAGGACAAAGCTTATTAAGGTAGAGACTAGAAAATCCAAAACAAAAGACCTCCTCCAAAATAAAGGAGTGAAAGTATTGTAAATAACAAAGTCCAAAACTTGAATAGCACCAACTTTAGTAAAAGCATTAGCACATCTATTAACTTCTTGATAGCAATGAGTTATCTTCAGGTGGGGAATCTAGATAGCCAACAACCTCTACAATCATCAAGGAGGGAATTAGGAGGACCATTAATGTTCTTCATATTGGAGAAAATATCGATAACAAATTTAGCATCCAATTCAACTTCAATTGAAGAGAGTTAGAGATTTTTATAAAGGAGTAAACCATTCCTTAGAGCCTACAACTCAGCCCAAAAACTGGAAGTAACACCTATATTTCTAGAAAAACCTTGAACCGAATTACTCAACACATCTCTAATGACACCACCACAACCAGCTTGGGTAATGACTTTGCTTAGCATAGGATTAGATTTAGTCTTCTGGAAGCAAACATTGTTCCTGTGGAGCCAAATACTCTGAACTACAAATAAAAGCAAAAGGTCCCAATTAATTGTTAGTAGCCCTTAACCACTCCAAGCTAAGACTTTATTTATAATGAAAAAAAAAAAAAAAAAACCAACATGTCACTAGTGGGAGAGGGTAACTTGAATCTAACAATTAATTGTAGGAACTCTTTTTTTACACAAGCTTAAAACATAAGGATTAAAATAAAACATTTTTAAGGATTTTGGAACATTTTGAAATATGGGATAATAGTTGAGGACATAAATAACTCCAAAAAACTATTTAAAAAAATTATTCGCTTTCGTGGACAAGCATGTTGTAAGAGAAGAAGGCAGTACGTATAGGAATCTTAATCGCCTTCTTTATCCAAGTGTTGTTCTGATGTCTCTTCCCTTTCTTAGAGACCAAACTTCAAAACTCACTCGCTAAAAAATGTTAGGAAGTACATATACTGTTGTTGTTATTTAATGGAGTGCTTTTTTGTTTCTTTCTTTTTTTGAAAAAAAAAATAGTGTTAATTACATTGTTTGAATTACTTAAGCTTTGTTTGGATGGTAGAAACACTATCACTCATCACTCAAATCTTATAACTCAAACTCAGTTTTCATAACTCATATTCTTATTTTTATTTTTTCACTCCCTCAAATTAAAACTTGTTTGGTTTTTTTTATTTTGTTTTCTATAAATCAAAATTTTGCACAAAGTGGTGGGACCCATTTACCATGCTGAGTCAAAATGATCCCCTTTCTATCTTTTGTTTTTTAGGCCTCTTCCGTTTCACGCCTTCCTTCCACTTTGGAACAGTAACAAGAAGCAAAAACTCAAAGTCGTAGCTAAAACTCAATGCCACACTCTGCCCAGTAGAAACTCAACACCATAACTAAAACAAGATTCACAATACCCACATATTTTTCAGTAATGTGAATAAGATCGCAAAAACAAAATCAAGAGAGTACAAAAAACCCAATAACTATCAAGGAGTACACCACCATAAACAACCCACAAACACACTGATCTCTACCCATAAACCCAACGCCATTGATCTCAACCCATGAACCCACCAAGAAAAGGGTCTGTAAAGAAGAACGAATAAGAAAAAAAAAAATTCTATAATGAGAAGGGCGAGAAAAAAGAAGAAGAAGAAGTAGAACTTAGTTTCTTCTTGATGTTAATTGTTATGAAGAAGAGAAGAAAGAAAAAAGAAAGAAAAGAGGAGAATGTTCGGTGAGAGAAAGAAATAAAGTCTGACTTGACAAAGACCAGTGGGTCCCAACACTTTTTTTTTTTTTTTTAACAAGTTTGCCATTGAATGTGTTTTTAGTTTTCATCACTATAACTCAGTTTTTTGGAGTTTTGAGTGATGAAAACATCACTTAAAAATCTTCCCAAACAAAGGTTATTCTGTGGGTCCTACATATTTTAAGTTATGGATGATGAAAACTGAGTTATATAACTTAGTTTTCACAAAATCTAAACAACCCCTTAGAGCTTGTTTGGATGTGATGAAAACTGAGTTATATAACTCAATTTCCATCACCCATAATCCAAATATCGTGGGATCCAAGGAAAAAAGAGTGTTTGGCTTGGTTTTTTGGTGTTTTTTCCATCATTCAAAATTCAAAAATTTGAGTTTGGGTGATGGAAACTGGAAACAAAAATTTTGTGTTTCCAAAAGTTTAAAACTAATTTTCATGGGCAATTTGGTAAATAAAGTGACTTTGTGGGACCCATGTGCAGTGCATTGTCAAATCTTCTTAAATCCTTTAATATTACAATTGCTCAGCTCCTTATTTCAATTCATTTCTTCCCCAAAATTTTCAGCAACACTTCCCTCTTTCCGCCTCCTCTCACATTTTGTCTTCTTCATTTCCAGTGGCATTTAATAATTAGTGGGACTTGGATTTGAAATGTTATTTGACAGGCCAAAATTTGTTAAGGGATGTACAACACATTTTTTTATTTTATGTTTTTTTTTTTCCCCTAACTTCAATTAAGGAAGGAAATGTTACTAGTACCAAGAAACTTGCAAGTGGAAAAGTTTTTCTTTTTTAATTTGGGAGGGGGTAAAAATGGTTGATAAATATAGTATAAAAAATATGTTATAAGTGTATGGGACAGAGGGATTGCATGTAGGACTGTCCACGAGTCAGGCTGGATCAATTTTGGACCCAACCCGGACCCGACCTATCGGTGTCGGGTGGAAGGCGGAGGGACCCGAAACCGACCGCCAAGGTCACTCGGTCAAGTCGGTTTTGGGTTTAGGTGTTGTTCGGGTTGGTTCGGTTAGTGAAGAGAGTCGTCGGATTCTGTAAACATCGTTGGAATCTTCAAAAAATTTGCCGAAATCTGTAAGAACCCAGTAGATTTGCACCAAAAATTGCCGAAATCAGCCTAGATCTCCTCGAATGTCACCGGATCTCACCAAATCTCACTTGGATCTCCTCGAATGTTGCCGGATCTCACCAAATCTCGCTTGGATCTTCCCGAATATTGCTGGATTTGTATATAACGTCGGTCGGGTTGGGTGGCTCGGGTTTTGGAGAAGAAAACCCGCCACTCGACCCGCCGACGTTGAGTCTTGGGCACGAAAACCCGTCACCGACCGTCGAAGTGGTTGGTTCGGGCGGTTGCCAGTTTGAGTTTAGGCGGGTTACTTGGGTTGCTCAGGTTTCGGGTTGGGTTGGACACACCTAATTGCATGTACTTAAGGAAATAGTCAAATACTCAAAAAGGTTTGGATACCTTTGTTTGTAAAAAATAATAATAATAATAACAAAATAAAGTAAAGTTTTAAGTAGCTCAAAACAAAATGTTATAAGTTTTTTATTTTTTGGTAGATTTCTTTTTATTTTTTATACAAGATAGAAATTCTACTTTAACTTAATATAAGTGTATATGTGTATGAACCTCCTCTTAAAAACTTGAACCACAACCCTTATCCCCTACACCCCACAAACACTTATATTTGTGGAGTGACCACTGCGCCAAGGGTGCGTAGTGGTTTTGGTAGAATTAATATATTATAATTTATAACACTCAAAGTTTGAAAAATTATCAAATTGTATGTATGCATTTGGCATTGGATTATAATTTTATTTTGTTTTTTGTTTTATGCACTATTTGCAGGTGTCATTCTTTTTTTTTTCTCAACTTTATGTCAAATCATCTAATTTTTAGTTTTTTTTTAATAAATTAGTTTTTAATTTTTTTGTCCTAAATTATGTAAATAAGTTACCAAAAATAAGCAATTTCCAAACAAAGACATAGAAACTATTGATTGTCATGCTCAGTATGCTTGACACGCTCAATATGTTGATGAGATGCTAATAGGATTGAAGAAGCTTTTACATGACATGGTATATTGAAAGCTCGATAAAAACTAAATTGATTTATTTAAATTTCGGGTCATGTATTTTAATAAAGCTAATCCAATTTTGTACCAAGTGTACCTCTAATTTATAACTACTTCAAGTTCTCTTTAAAACTTAAGTCCAATTATATTCCAATATATATTTAAATTTTACTTTAAATTCTTTGAAAATTATTTCCAACCTATATTCCAATAAACTTCAATTTACTATTAGTCATTTGAAACTATTTCCAACCTACAAAAATTTATGATCTTTTTCATACATTTTGGGGAAGAGAGATTCAAATCATGGATATTTTTATTAAAAACATTAGAAAATGTCATTAAGCTACAAAACTCTGACACAAAAATTTATCATTCAGTTCAAGTATAAATTTTAATAAATAAATAAAAATTACGATGCTCCAAAAAACTAGTTGTGTATTTTTAATAAATTTTTATCCTTACTGAATTTAAAAACAAATATATAAACATAATTCATTGTATTATAACAAGAGTCATTTTTGGGACATAACAAAGATTCACAACATTTTCATGTTAGCTTACTTCCTCACACACCGGCTGTTTTAAAAAATAAACTATAGATTGTGGTGGGCTCATGTGTAAGTTGGTAGGCTAATTTGGGGATGCTATAAATTTTTTATTTTATCCCTAACTTTATTATTGCAATAAAAAATTACAAATAGGTCAAACACTGCCTTATATATATATATATATATTGGTAGGGATTTACCATATCGCTACCTGTTGGTGATGGAGGTTTCTGACTCTTCTTTTCTTCCTCATCAACAACTGAATCTTGTTTGGCTGTGTAACAGGGTGTGCTAACCTGGGATTTGGTCTGGACACCTTGGAGCTCTAGATCTAAGTCTCTTCTGGACTTAGGGAAAGGTGCTAGAGGTCTGGATGTATTACACTGGGATGTAGGTCTATTCTTAAGAGAAATAGGGAACTGCGGGAGGCTTTGATGTAGATCTGGTAAAGATCTAAACCTAGGATCCTCATAACAAGATGGGGTGTAGGATGGTGAACCTACTGATGGTCTTAATCTGGAATGGTCAAAGCTGATTCTATATATATATATATATATATATATATTTTTTTTTAATTCACACGTATTCATTTATCTTATCAATAATCAAATTAAATGTATCAAGTTAGCTAGGATTATTCTACAATTAATTCGTGTGTGTATGTATTTGTAGAGGGGAGGGGGGGGGGTTAGAATTTTTATTTATTTATTTTATATATACAAGATAGAAATTCTACTTACCTAATCTAAATGATATGTGTGAATGCTCCCTTCTAAAGATTTGAACCTCGGCCCTTATTCTCAATGCTCCACAAACACTTATATTTGTAAAGTGACTACAACACTAAGAGTGCGCAATGGTTGGGGGATGTTAGGACTTAGGATCATATAGACCTTATATATCTCTTCTTTAATGTTACACCATTTATTAGATTTTTATGGGATTAAATATTTTAGAGTTCTCGTAGTGGGGCATTCTCTTTGTTTTTAACNTTCTTAAAAATAAAGTATTGAATAATGAGAACTGTACTATATTATATCCTTGCAATGGTTTTTTCAAGAGTTGTCAAAGAGTACTGCTTTTCTCAAGAGTAAAAAATTCTGAGATAAACATTAATAGTATTAAACTTAGATTTTTTTTTTTTTTTGGAGAAAGTATTAAACTTAGATTGAGAGTTCCATATGTATCTCTTTTTATTTTTTTATTCTCAAAAAAAAAAAAAAAAACTCTTTTTATTCTTCTTTTTTTTTTTTCCTCTTTTTTTAGAATCCATATGTATCTAATTATGATTATTCTTAAATGCGTCATTAGTTACAAACTAGTTTCATGTAAAGTACAGAGTTAATCACTTAATTGTAACTATTCACCCTAAAGTAAAGGGGGTATTTGCAATTTCACCCTAAACTTCAATATTCTGAAAACCAACACCCTAATTTAAAAATGATTTTTTATTTCCACCCACCCATTTAAATTAGAGTCCACATTAACAATGTAAATTGCAAATAGTCTTATAGTTTATGGTGCAAATTATAAATACTTTTATAATTTAAGATGCACATTGCAAATGTTCTCGTAGTTTAGGGTGCATAGTTGATTAGTTTTCCACTAACCTATTATTTTTTCACTAAGTTAGAAGTCGGAGTGAAATTTGGAAATTAACAACAAACTACATTATTAAATGCAAAATTTTAAAGTTTGAGGTGCATATTTCAAATACATTAGTATAGTATTGGGTGAATGATTATATCTAACCCTAAAATCATTGATAGGACGTAACCCATTTTACTGAATGAATGGGAAAAAGAAAAACTATTGCATAACAAAAGACTATCAAAACTAGAATAATGAAATGATGAGGAATCTGATCCATATCAATCCAATAAGAATTGAATTGTTTTTTAACCCTCTTTTTAAGATTCAAATTATTATGTATATATATTTAAAAGTCTAAATTCCAGTTAACTCATATTGTAAAGTTTCTTGTCATTAAATATAGAATTGGATTTGAATCTTACATACACTAAAAACTAATTGATATTCTAATTTAATAATAAAAAGTTACTATAATGGAACAAAGACTATATATTGAATCAATATATATATATATATACATTATTATTATTAAAGCCATAAAAATTATGCGTGGTTGGTGGCAATATTATGGTTATGATTCCAATTTTCGCTAACAAATTAGTTATCACACTGGCAAAAAAATAATGATAGAAAAATCATTGAGAGAGAGAGCATGCCTAAAATATTTCTCTTCATTTTTTGGATAATTTTTCTATACAATTTTGCTTTTCCATTATTAAGAACTTGCATATGCTCATGACATGTCAGGTAGAAATATAGAAGCAGGTGTTTTATTTATTTATTTATAGTGTTTTCATTATGATATCTCATGATTATATGTTTGAATAACTCATAATTTACTTGAATTAGGAATAGTGGGGCATTCTCTTTGTTTTTAACCTACACATCAAAATTCATGTTAATCAATGTGTTAGTTACCATTCAATTCATATACTTATATTTTGTAAATTTTAAATTAAAAAATCGTAAACAATTTAAGCATTTTTATAAATGATATATATAGATCTCTGATCATCTTGTGGTTAATTTTGTTGATCTACTGAGAGCAAAGATTCAAAACTAATTGAGTTTTATAGGTTTAGTTGATTTTATGTTTTATCCACTACTCTTTTAGTTGGCCTTGGGTGACACAAATGCTACAATGGTTTGGACAAAGGATCGCAATAACAAGGATGAGCTAACCCAAAATCCATGCTGGTCAACCATACCATGTTGAATTAATTCTTGAACCTTTTGTAAGGCCAAAATTGGGTTTTATCTCGCTCAGCCAAACTTTCTAGCAAAATGCCCTATGTTTGAAACTATTTAGGGATATGCCTATTTTGAAACTCGATTTTTAGAAAATCGAGTTTCAATGAAAAACTTGATTTGGCGAAAATCGAGTTGCTTGAAAAACCTTGCATGGAACTCGAGTTCCATGTAGTTTTTATTTTTATTTTTAAGTTTCATTGCCTATAACTTTATTTTTGCCAAATCAAGTTTTTCATTAAAACTCGATTTTTAGAAAATCGAGTTTAAAACAAGGATATATTCCTAAATAGTTTCAGACATGGAGCATTTTGCTGGAAAGTTTGGCTGAAAGGGGTATATCCCCATTTTGGCCCCTTTTGTAAACATGGAAGGTATATGGAGACATTTGATCCAATAGTAAATTTATTAAAAACATAACAAAAATTTATTAAAAACATAACAAAAGGTTATCAAACAATGAAACATTGACAAAAAGTTACACAAATGTATTTGGGACTATTATGAGATTGTTGAATCATATGGCACAGATGGAGATCCAAATAGAGCAATGATTGTGGCTTATCTAGTCTTTACCACCATTCTAATTGCTTTTCATATTTTATGTCAATGTGTTGATGGCCATTTCATGAGGGTAGAAATCTTATTTAGAAGGAAAGAGTAGAATTTCTTCTTCATCATCTGCCCGATCATTGAACTCTACACTTAATAGGCCACTGGCCCCCTACCAACGACTATAGAATGTGGCGAAATCTATTTCATTTACGGTGTTTTACAATAAGGGTCTATTTGGATATTGCTTATTCCTGAAAACTAAAAGCTTATTGCTAAAAACATTGTAACAAAATAATTTTTAAACTATGAATAGTGTCTGTGGGACCCAGTTTTAAAATTTTTTTGCTAAACTCCGTACCTCCGGATCCCGTGAACAGTGTATGGGACTTAGGAAAAAACGCAAACACTAGCCGCATTTGCTATCCAAACTCACACCAAGTGAAGAAAAGTTAGGAACTTTGTAACTCAATTGATATTTTTGGGTGTTTTCAATAAAGATATTTAAGGTTCAAATTTCCATTCTCCCATTATCGAATTATAATTTATGTGTATATTAGGTGATATATAGAATGAATGGCCAGTGAAGATGCACCTTGGCACCTTTTAGGGTTGTATAAAGAATTATGGCCAAAAGAAAATTTTAAAATGTCCATAATGACGCCATTTTTCTGGTGGCATAAATTGTAATCGGAGGTGTCCAATGGAGGCATGTGAGACTTCACAATCATTTCATATGGTTGTGATCCATGGAATGAAGTGGACGAATGTAAACCTTCACAACAAATTGCAACAACATAAAATGAAATTATTTTCCAATCCTTCTGGATAGGATTACAATATGAGATTTTTAAGAAAAATTATTGAATACTATTAGAGTTTAGTAATGTGTTTCTTCCTCTTGATTTTAATTAGCAAATTACACCATCCATGTGAGAAGATGGTATATAGTTTTATATTGTTGTACTCCAAAAGCACTGAATAAATTACTATGTTTTTTTTTTTACCCTCGCTGGTCTACATCCATCCATTGAAAGTTTGAAAATAACAAACAAATATAGAAAAGGTACTGAATTTATTACATGAATAGTCGTCACAAACAATGTTGCAATACCAATTTGGCTGGTTAATTGTGGTGCCTTATCTTCTTCTACAGTCTATTTCTTATTAAATTATTTATTATAATTATCTATTTAATTTAAAGAATCACGATGCCTTATATAGGTTAGAGCTTAGCTTAGTTACAATTCACTCAAATCTCAAGACTTTTGGTGTTCCTGTGTACTGCAAAGACTAATGTTCTTGTTAACTCTTCTGGGGCTTTCAATGCAATGACTAATGTCTAAGACTAATTTCTTTGCATGTATGCTGAGTATGATATTAGTTTCAAATCCACCTCAAAATGAGTATTCTGAATTTTTTTTTTTGCTGGTAACTCTTCATATCATTATAAGTCCAATTCACCCTGTACCCCAAAAAAAAAAAAAAAGGTCCCAATCACTCTCAACTTACAACATACTATGTGGGAGAAAAGGACCAATTTCTTTTCTTTTCAATTTGGTAACTATCAAGATTCAAGCCCATTTTCCTTAGAATTTTGGGCTGTCAACCGTCCAAATTGGGAGGTCCAGCTCCCACACGGCTCTACCTTGTAAGTCCCCCTCCTTCCTACCCCTCCTTCTCACTGAAAAAAAAAAAAAAAAAAAAAAAAATTCTCCCCCACCCTCTTCTTGAGGGGAGAAAAAAAGAAGCAAAGAAGATGATCTTGATTTTTTTTATTTAAATAATTCGATATTTGGGAGAGAGGAAACTGAATAGTTTAATATCTAATAATTTACAATCGATTAACTTAGTTTCATATCTGTTTGCAAACATTCTGGTGTGGTGCATAATTTTTATTTTTATATCCATTGAGCTTCTTAAACAATAAAGTGAACTCTTTTTATTTATTTATTTACTTATTTATTTTTAAATATTTTGTTAATTGGAGGATGATAGATTTGAACCCTAAACGCTCCTTTAGAAATACCACGATCTTCCATTCTTGGCAATGAAGTCCCCTCCAAAACAATTTATGCATTTGTTAATCTAATGCAATCCAACATCCTCCCTCTAACACATCCAACTCTATTATTGTATTGATGTAATAAATATGAGCTCACCAAAAAATAGATGATGCATACTTGAAAGAAAAATCATTTCAAAATTTCTACTAATTTTTTTCAAAATTTATTTTCTTTAAGTAGCACTTGCTAATTATTCAACATTCACTGTGAACACTGTCTGGACAGAATGTCGACCATCGCGCCATGTAATAGACCCAGTATTGTAACCACTAGGAGCTTCCTTGCCAAAGAATGAGACTTTGTAAGACAACCTTGTCACACCCTTGAAAAACACAAGCTTCCTAGGAAACACCTTGACCACTAATCCCATAGGAGCATGCACCTTAGCAATGTATGTGGTATTTGAGAGTCCCACATTGGTCACAGTTCTTTGTATTGTTTTGGCAGTTTGATGATGTCTACTAAGAATACCTATAGAGATAGATGGGTAGTTGATATTTGAGATGAGTTCCTCAGTGGAGTTCTTTGGACAGTTGAAGTTAGTGTTTGACATGGATCTTATTATCTTCTGTGAATAACCAAAATGACAAAGGAATTGAAGATAATCTTGTGTTGTGGTTTCAAAGACCAATCCTGGATTGAGAGATTTGAGTGGACTTAATTCTCCAACCCCCATCTCATGTGGATTTGCTGATTTATTTGAATTGTTTGTCAAAGGTTTCCTCATATTATTATACAAGCTTGCTGCAAAGTAAGAAAAAGAACAAATTAATGAAACCACCACTTTTTATGAGCATTTTTATCTAACTTGGAGTATTCTGAAATATAAACTAACTTAGTGATGTCAGATTGCCTTGAAGCAACGCAGCTCTTATGAATTTGATGAACTTTTCGATTTCTTAAATCAGAAATGCTACAAACATAACATTTCTCATAGCTGCTAAATTGGCAAATTATTATTTATTTTCATATAGGCTTACCACTAATGCTAATTTATTGTTTATTATTAACAAATTGACATATCAACAATTGTGAAACATGTTGTGACTCCTAGATTCATTTTCTTAAATTGTATTTATTAGCACTATTTGAAAATCTTGTTGAAGGAACATTACAGACCTTTAAATGCAAATTTCTGTTAATAATGTCATTGAGCTTAGTTATGCACTCGAATTAAAGCAATACTACCAAAAATATTAAGTTTGATAATTGCAAAGGAGAATCTTGGTGAATTTCCAACATTAAAAAAAAAATACCTGTTGTCATAAGTGCTGATTTGATCATGGAAGGAGTCCATCCAGGATGCACTGACATAACCAGTGAAGCTGCGCCTGTTACATGTGGGCAAGCCATTGATGTTCCAGATTTTATGCCAAATTGGGATGGCTTCATACCTATTGGAACATTCCTAGGTTCTCTTTCTGGAATTGTGGCAGCTAAAATGGCCACTCCTGGAGCCATTATATCAGGCTGCACTATCAAAACTAACATTAGACTATGGTTAATGTAAGAAAAGTATGCTAGCACATTATGTTAAATATGCATGAATGCATGCTGAATGCACACATATAAATATGTTGGCTAGAATGAGACTGTACATTATGTGACATAGATTTGAGCAGAAGCATCTATATTTATATATTGTAAGTTGCGCAAAAAATAAAATTACCTTTAAGATGTTTTCCGTAAGGGGTGAAGGACCTCTGGCTGAAAAATATGCAACAACAGGTGCAGGTTTAGATCTTGGAACTTCTATTGTTGGAAGGATTGTTGCTCTTGGATTCCTATCATAGGGGAACAGAATGAAAGTGTTTAAGTCCATTTCAACATATTCTGGGATGGACATTGAATGACATTATTGTTGGGATATTTAGATCATAGGGATTTTGGATTTTCTAGACACAGAGTAAAAATTTAGATTGAAAGACCCTAATTTTATTTTTAGATGCTTCCTTGAGGAATGCTCCAATATTGAATTTCAAGTATGGCATCTACATGATGCATCCCTAAAATATTGAATTTAGCATTTAAAATGTACAATTCTTATTGGTAGAAACTTTTGTGAAGTCTTAAATTAAACTCCATGGTATATAGACAAGCCAAATAAACAGCTTGAAAAATGATCACGTTGAGTGAAAAAGAAAGAAAAGAGAGCAAGATGGAGAAGAACAAAATAAAATTTTAAAAAAAAAATATCCTCAACATGTATGGAATAAATAAATCTAGTAAAATGCTTACTTGGTAGAATTAATGTATTTAAGAATCTGTAATCCTTCAACATTGCCAACTTCTGAAAATGGGAAAGTGCCTGAATCAAATGATACACCTCTCTGAATCTTACTGATCAAAATCATCCCTGTGGCTTTTGCATCTTCTACCACTAGTTTCTTGATTCGCCTTGAAATAGTTGGGTCATCGTCAACACAAACAACAATCTTGCCTGCAGTTTTCTTTGGATCTAAAGATCCAGGACGACAATTTCTGCAGTTTAATATGAAGAGGACTTGTAATTCACAGGGTGATGGCAAAAAAAGAAGATCATTTTGAAGGGATTACAATTGCAATTGTCATTGCATTTACAGTTGTTCCTAAGAGAAGCAGTAGAGCAGAAGAGTGGAATTATATTAGTTGTGGTTTGACTTCTAATTATTTGAGGTTGGCAATATAATAAATCTTGTTTGGCAATTTGATATTTTGAAAGTGTATATTCAATCAAAAACACACACAGAATAATGATCCACAAGTACCTCGCTTCATACATAGGGACATAACTACCAGCAACATCATTTCCAAAAACAAGTGGATATGTCTTTGCATAGGTGAGGTTTGAGAGACTAATGGCAGATCCCTAGGAAAACATAAATGAAACAAAAGTTAGATCGCAGAAAATAACTAAAGATGAAGCATGATAAGCTTGAATATTTCATAAAAATATCTTACTTGATAAGTTTTCCCATTTCCAAGAAGCACAGTAGACTTAAAATCCCTATCAATATTAGAAGCTGCAACAGTAAAGATCCATGGAGCCGTATTAACAATGGTGTAAGGATCAGGACCTTCGTTCCCTGCAGAACAAACAACCAGGACCCCCATTTGCTCTGCATGAAATGCACCAATGGCTATGGGGTCAGTTAAGTAATCAGATTGAAGTAATGAGTTCATCCCAATGGAAATTGATATTATGTCTACTCCATCTTTAATTGCATCATCAATGGCCTTCAATATGGTCGAACTCATGCATCCTTCTTCTGAGCATGCCTTGTAGCCTGCAATCCTAGCTGAAGGAGAGCCGCCCCTTGCAGTGCCTCGTGCTAAGCCATAATAACTAGCATTGACAACTGAGGCACCAGCTGCTGTAGATGCAGTATGAGTCCCATGGCCTTCAAAATCCCTCGGTGAGCCAGTGGCTTTAGTTGGACTGGCCTTGTTTTCATTGGATGCCAGTGGAATGTTGTAGTATCTTGCTCCTATTAACTTCCTATAATGTAGCCAAAAAGCATAGTGTCTCACCAATGGATTTACATAAATAAATAGTCAACATAAATTCAAGTATTGTGCTCTCTTTCTTCTCATGTCATGCATTTTTGCAACAGTTCTTTTTTGAGCCATACACTAGACAGTTTTCAAGGAAAGCCCTCCAACCCAGTACAAGTCAATCATATTATCATCGACACGTACTTTAACAACATGGCTCATTAAGTGATTTAAACAAGTCTCATGAAAATTCTGTCACAATCCCATGTATTTATTGGATTTTCATTTTTTGACAAGTATTTATAGCACTTTTGACTAGCTGTTTTGCCCCCCTAAATTTATTGGAAGTCATTGAGTGAATAGGGAAACACAATGAGAGAGCAACCTTGACTACTCGTTGGTTGATTGAATAAGAGAACATATGATTTACCTATTACAATTGGATTTCTTGAAGTCAGGTCCCTCCATGCAAACTCCTTTCCATCGTGCAGGAATTTTTCCAATTCCCTTATCATTGAAACTTGGAGACTCCGGCCATATCCCTTGAGAACAAATTCACATACAAAGATGAATATTTCAGTTTAATTTTTTTGTATTAAACCAGTAATTATCCATAGTCTAGAGATGTTAAGACTAGAAAAAAAAAGAAAGTGAAGCATTGTGTGTGTGTGTGTGTAGTTAGAGCTATTATGACCCAAATGATCCAAATTAATTGTAGATCCATATACTTGTAGATCAAACAAACTAAACATGAGTTAGTCTAGGGTTAACCTAGGATTCTCTAGTAGAAAAGATATAGTTTTCAACAGTAAATGTAAATTAATCAAATGTAGGCCACATAACAACAAAACCTTTTGACAGTCCACATTTTTTCTCATGCAACTAATGCTTTTAGAGTTACACATAGTGTTAAATATGTTTATCTAAATTAACTAGATTAATCAACATCTAATTCTCAATTTTTTTTTTTAAATTTTTTTAATAAAAAGATTAAAAAATCACCGCCTTTTTGAATTATGCAACCCAACAATAAACAAATTATTAAATTAGACTTGATCTTGCTAAAAATTTTTTTTAATTAAATTATGCATTTTATTTTCTAATTTTTTTTATTTAAAATTAAATATTATTTATTAATTACTAAGTATCATTTATAATTAAATTATGCATTTTATTTCCTAATTTTTTTATTTAAAATTAAATATTATTTATTAATTACTAAGTATCATTTATAAATATATTTTTTTATCAAACTTTCTCTTATTAACTTATATTTGATCTTCTCTAAAAAAAATTCTAATTAAATTATGTATCATATATAAATATTTTTTTATTGAACTTTCTTGTGCATTGTACGAGATA
The DNA here is from genome assembly GCF_002906115.3 of Quercus suber. Taxonomy (NCBI): domain Eukaryota; kingdom Viridiplantae; phylum Streptophyta; class Magnoliopsida; order Fagales; family Fagaceae; genus Quercus; species Quercus suber. The sequence continues at coordinate 487,101 of NW_027069827.1, forward strand.
ACAACTAGATATTATATAAAATGAAACTTTTTAACTATTTGTTAACTTATTATAATGTTGTCAGAGTTTCTAGAAGTCTAATTTTTTTTTTTTTGGTTTTTATCATTCTAATATATACATTTTTAATTTGTGTAAACAAATTACAGTTAATGCTAAACAAGTTCCAATGAATTTATGTAAATTCTTTAGTACAAATTCTCTAAATAATAAATAATAGTTAATGTTAAACATTTTAAGTAGCTGTTTTTAAAGAAATTAAAAAAAAAAATTAAGCAATGTTGTGAAAATTTCATTTAATTATGTTTTGAGACAAGTAATGGATTGTTCTGATTCTTATGAGCCAATAATCTTGAGCTAAGCTTGAGTAGAATGACCAATAATCTGCAAATATGTAGCTTTGACTCAAGAACTTCTTTGACTTCTTCTTAGTTATTAAGAACTTCTTTTTAAAGATACCACATTATTTTAATCTCTTTTCAATATATGTTTATTATTATTATTATTATTTAAAATGAATATATATATACACACACACATTTTGGGTCAATTTTGGCAACTCCATTGTCGGCTAACCCTGTAGTTACGCACTAATTTTTCTTCCTCTTATGAAAATAAACACTTCAAAGTATTGTGTCACACGTTTTCTTTTGGTCTTTTGGAAAAATTATTATACAACTTATAATTTCAATTTTCAACATCAACAAATGATGGATGTTTCAATACATACAGTATAATTACTTAGGGGCAATAAGTCATAAAATAGAAGTCACTAATTTGGATCTATGAAATCAAACCCAATCATCCACAAAAAATAAAAAATAAAAAAATAAATAAAGAGGCTTTTTTCTCACCCCATTTGATGGTTATTTATTTATGTTCCTTAAATGAAGTGGTTAATTTGAAAGCAAATGAAACTTACCTGTGTCTACCATCCCAATTATAACATCACTTGGTACACGCTTATTATATCTTGGGCTTGCTCGTACGCCTGACTCTGCTGCCAAGAAATCCCAGGAACGTGTAGTGTGGAGTTCAAGAACAGAATCAGGGAAGACTGATACTATATTACTTTGGCCTGCTTTCACAATTCCAATTCAAATGTATTTAGAATTTAGTTCAGTTTAAGGATTAAAAAAAGAAAAAACAAAATTTCAGTACAAACTAAAAAAAAAAATGTACAAAGTTTTGCTCAAGTATGAATGTTTCTTTCACAGTTTTTTTTTTTTTTAAGTCCAAATTTTAAGTCCATTGAAATCTTAGCCTATGACATTCAATTATAAATAACTCTGGAATGAGATACATTTATCATTAGAGAAATTATACAGGTCCTTTTACCAAATTACTATCAGAACCTTTGTTGCTTTTTTTCTTAATACTTTATAGTACTAGGTTATACAAGCTACAAACCCAAAGATGCCTTCTTGTTTTAACCAAAGAATATAAAAAGCGGGAAAAATATTTATTAAAAAAAAGTTAGAATGAGTAATTACCAGATAATATAGAAGCTTCAGTCTCAGTAAGTATGGCACAGAACCCTTTGAAAGCATGATCGTAATGGTGGATTAATGATATTCTCCCACTCTCTTCACTGCCCCAAAAGAAAGAAAAAAGTAAATAACTAGTTAGACTAATGAGACAAAGAAATGGCATATACATATAACAGATGACAAAGATTATGATATTGATAATTGATGACAACCTTGGAATAATGGAGGACAATAATTGCAAATGAGCTGACTCTGCAGTTTGAACATGTTCATCATTATTTGATGCCGAACTTCCCATGTAAACGACATAAGGCTGCCAAGAAACACAACAAAATTTTACAGGTAGAGATCACAATGAATGAACATATTGAGTTGTCAATTACCATTACTAGCAAGGTACCCAAAAAAATGTAAACTGCCATATAATTAAGTTCGAAGAGCTTAATGCAAAGACCACTCCATTTTATGATTTTATCAGCAACCAAGCATAAAAGTGAAGCAATGAGAAAACTATAATTTTGATGCAAACCCAATTCGAAATTTACCTTGGGAATTTGATTTGATGTAGCAACACCACAGAAGAGAAGGCAAGTTATGGATAGGAAATGGAGGATTTGCAGAAGGGAAGCCATTGAAGATGGGATAAGGAGTGAAGTGTGTTTTATGTTTCTACTTTCTACATAAGTGAATGAAAATGACTTGCTCATGCAACCACCTATTTGTAGGCCCTGTTTTGAAAGTGAAGGCTTTTAGTTGAAGGAAACTTGATCATGAAGTGTAAAAGCTTATTTGGTTATTCTTTTGTTTCTGTGTCTTTTCTTTTCTTTATTTGTTTATTCTAAGTTTCACCTACATGCATTATAAATTTGTCATTATTGTTAGTGTGTACCACCCCCTATTGTAGGTCCCCTAGTGACCAAGTCTATATACATTTGACCCACCAACTAAGGAATTTTCAGGGTCCTATCAAAAAAATCAATAATTAAATAAAGAATTTTCAGAGGCTGATACTTCTTCTCTTTTCATTCTTTCCTCTACCTTCTTTCTAGGGGAAAATATAAGCTATGATGCCTCCTTTGAAACATGCATTTTTCTCTACTAGTTTTGATTAAGTACAAGTTAGATATGGGAGTATAGGATAAGCAATTGTGAAAGATAAGGTATAGAGACTAGAGAGTGGGAAACCGGAGATAGAATCAATAATTATTATGATTATAAAGTTGACATTTTTTTAGTGAACAATTAGTTCATTACTTAATAACTAAATAGGACATTTTTTAGATTTTTTAGATATATATATATATATATATTTGCGGAAAAATTCTAGATTGAGGCAATTGCTAGCTTTATTACTACCACCATAAGAGAAGGACAGTAGGCTTTGTGTCACCTATAGTAAGAGAGATAGAGAAGTCCTCAAACTCAATTTGCTTTTGAATAAATTAATATCTAGTGCTCCTATTCCTTTGGAACAATGCTTCCTCAACTTCTCTACATATAAAAAGAAAAAGAAAAAGAAAAACAAAACAAAACAAAAGAATTCTCAATTGAATAGATGCCTACCATTTCTTTTTCAGTATTTCTCAAGTTGATGAAAAAGGCAATTCATAGACTTGAAATGCAAGTAACCAAGTCTCTTCTTTTGTAAAAGAGTAGCAGAAGAAGAAGCCTTACATGCCTCAACACTACAGGCATGTGAAATTTTCTTCTTTATTTCCCTTTATTCTCTCTCTCTCTCTCTCCATTATTTTCTTCTCCTTTACGTGTTATTTTGTTTAATGAATCTACATCTTTATTCCTGGCTTCTTCTTTTGTATTGGTTTCTTTGAAGGATGAACAAGTTTTGCCCCTATATGAAAACAGCTCCATCAAAAATCAACCTTTTAATCCATGTAGATGCGAACAGCTTCTTAACTATGACTTTGAGTAGTGACTTTATGAAGAGACTCGGCAAGGAATCATGGTTGTTGTGTGACAACTTTGCATGCAAAAACACACTCTATTGTTCAATGAATTGTTAATAAGAATAAACAGTCTAAATCCAAACATGTCTCCCTCTTGTCTCCATATCATTAGGCTGCTGGATTTGGGAAACACTCAATTTGTAATTATTCTTTTTCAACAATTTGTACTGCAAATAAAAAACAAGATTACTTTGCTTGCTCTATAAATACTTGGATCATGGGCGTACAATGATAGTGTAGATTTCTTAGACCATAATATCTTCAACATAGGCAATTATGCTATGTGGTTTCTATCCAAAATTTGGTTTGTTCAACACTATACTGCTAAGCTGCACTTCATCAGTCTTCACCTTTGGGTTGATGAAATCCCTAGTTTTCTTAACCAAAATCCTTTTACATGTTATCAGAACATTTTTTAAGCTCAAATAATGTGCATCTAGAATCTAGTATGACGATTTTCAGGCACAAATATTACAACAGATGATTCTTCACCTTTTCTGTTCTGCAAAAAGTATTTGCATTACTTATCAAAAAAAGAAAAAAAAAAAAAGAAAAAGGAAAAAAGTAATTACATTACATTCACAAAACAGTTATAATTATGAATGCTTTCAAATGCACTAACTGCATCCACTTGCCAAACATGCTCTTTTTGCGTCATACGATTTAGTTCCATTTCCAAAAAATTGCTTAAGATAATGACAGAATAAATGCCCCTGCCTTTTGGAGTTAGTGGTGACTAATTTAAAGCAATTATTGTAGCCTCACACAGAGATCTTGTGTCATCATTTTGACTACAATCAAGTGCTAAGGCTATGTGTTGATACCGTATTTTTGCTTTTACATGACAGCCAATTTCAAGTTCACAAAGTTAATATGTACATCTAGTTTATTGTTATAGTTTATTAGAATTGTACAATGAAGCTTACAATCAAACTCACTTACAGGGGAAGATCCCAGTAAACTGGTCCTTGTACACCAAAAAAAAAGAAAAAGAAAAAAAGCATCAAGGGGTTCAGAGAAAAGGATCCAAGCTAACATAACCAGGAATCACTTCAAGGGCAATAAAGAATGGATCCAGACACACAAACTGATCTTGCTACTTAGAATAAGGCCATCTGCATTGCATCACCAGCCACATTGTGCTCTAGGAATGTGTAATCTTTACTATGAAAGCTCTTAATCTTCAGGGGAATGCTTTTGCTAAACTGAGCTTATCTAGTACAAACGTAAGCTCTCGGGGATACAGATACAGCCACTTTATTTGAAGTGTTTTTTATTTTTTATTTTCATTAGTTTGGGGGGGGGGGGGGCCTGACCTCAGAGAGTTGTCTCTGGTTGTTTCTCTGCAAGTTGGTTGTTAAGGAACCCGAGCACTGAAAGTCGCTGCAAAGTGGAAACAATATATAAATAACTTTTTCAGGATCCAAACTCATTACATAACAAAGTCAAGAAGGGAACCTTACCCGTTGCTCAAGACTGCTGTCTTCAGAGTTCAATGTCAAAGATTCCAACAATTTTATAGCTTCTTGAAATCCACCAATTGCCACATCCTCATTTCCTACACTCCTGTCCACATCCGCAACTTTTGCGAGGGAAACAGCAACATCGAGAATCTGTAATCATAATAAGCAATGATTTTCAAATTTGCACGAAGCAAAAGGCAGAAACTGAAATAATTTTGGTAGAGACAATTTCAACTTTGCAATATCAAAGGATTCAATCTAAAATTGCAGTTTTACAGAGAAGTAAATCTGTGAAGGATAACCCCCCCCCCCCCCCCCCCCCAAAAAAAAAAAAAAAAAAAAACTTAACAGTGTTCATGTTGAAAACAAATTGTGAACACGAGAGAGAGAGAGAGAATGTATGCATGTATGTATGTCTAACAGAAGAAGGCTTATTAGTTTAACACGTAATAAGGGAATAACAAACAACAAAAGCTTAAAAGTTTAGGCCGGTAAAAACATCAATGGGAAAAACCAAATCAATATAAAACTTCTAACAGTATTTTGTGCAGGTATTTTTTATTTTATTTTTTTAAGAATCTTGCAGAGTCCCCTACTTTAGCATTCTTTAACCTTGCCCCACCAAATTCAATCAATTTTAGATCCAAAAGTAAACTACTCCACATCAAATATGTGCAAGACACACTACCTAATCCACTACATTTAACAAAGACTGATGAATAGAATAAACCACTTCACCATTTACAGTTGGATGATGCAAAATAAAATCAACCACTATAGGAAAGCTTCCACCACCAAATTGGGGAAAGAGTGAGATATTTCCTATTCTGACAAAGGCCACACTCTAAATTCTTACACTCCTCATGCCACAAGCCAGGGCTATCTCCACCCACCTCTACTCTCACCAAATATGCTGCAGAAACTTGCATTATCATCACATCCAGTGTAGTTCTTTTAGGAAGGAGATGGTAAATCCTAATTATACTTGCCTACAACTGGACAAATTCCGGAAGGGCATTTAGCAAAAAAGGAAACAAAAAAAGGCCAAGTTCCAAAAGGGCTTTAGCATTGATTATTCCTCCAGAAAACCTGAGTCCTCTTTTACCAGCCAGTTCAAACCAAGCAAGCACTGACCAATAACACAAAAAATTATGTGAAAGGCTAATCCTTTCTTCAGAGGAAAAACTCAAGATACTTCTTATAAGCCAAAGGACCTCCCTCCAAACAAATCTCTGCATTCTTTGCCAGTGGATGAAAACATCTATAACAATATCCCATTGAGACTAATAGTTTTCACTTCAGCAGGTCAGCAATTGCTTGCAAGAATCCATAGTTTTCACTCCAGAACTTGACAAGATATTTGTTTCACAATTAAATTAGTAACTGAGGTCAAACTATACATTGATTTTAAGTGAGATAGGCTCAAAGTGGTTGCAGACCTGGGATGGAACATTTGAATGATGCTTGATGGCATCACGACGAACATTTAGAGACCGAAAATAGTAATTCCTTGCAGCTTGTAGGTCTCCATCATAATATTTCAGATCTCCAATTTTATTAAGTGAAACTGAAAGTGTATGTGTAATCTGTTGAGGGCACCATAAAAAAAAACAACAATAATTAGCACAAGCATGGTAAAGTGATAAATATAATGCCAATATTACACAATAAAGGTTGTTATGCGAACCTCCAGATCATCCTTTGGCAATTTTAAAAGAAATTCAACACTCTCTTCAAAATAAGAGACGGCAGAACCAGCATCTCCCAGTGCTCGACTGCAATAAATACAATAAGTTAAAATCAACTTATCATAAAAACATCAGGAATCAAGATCCATCTTATAGGAAGACATCATGAAGAGAGCGGGTTAACACACACACATGCACATGCATGCCCACACATACAGAGCAATTGATTAGTCGTTTTTATGTTTGATGTTGAGTTGAAAATGCCCTTAAAGCTCTCTCCCATGGATCTGGTTTGTTTTTCCTCTCTCTGGCTGTCATAGCAGTTCTTTATTTCTTGAATTCTCCACAGATTGTATCAATTGCAGTGAGATTATCCACTTTATTATTATTTTTATTTTAATATGTAAGCCTCAGATGAAAGTCAGAAAGTGGGCTATGCCCATTTCTTCTTTACAAAATGTTTATTTATCAGGGGGAAAAAAATATGAACTTGGAAGTATGGACATGGACATGGGATATGAGAATGATATGATACAGACATGGCAACAAGGTATTTCTTCAAAATTTTGGATACGATATGGCAGGCACATGACAATTAACTAATTAATAAATAAATCTATATTTTAGGTATATATTACATTAATTTTTTATTTTAAAAAAAAAAAAAAGCATCAACAGAGTAAAATTACATGAAGATATGGTGAAGTTATTATATGAACTTCATCTCATTTGTCACAATATATACGGCTTAAAAAAGTGCATACGTGTGTCACTGGAGTGTCCCTAGAGTGTTTGTGTTCGACTTAGACACATCTAGGAGTTTCAAGTGTCCATGATTCATAAATTATAAATAGAATTCCAGTTAATTTCTTCAAGAAGATTGTTATTGCAGAAAGGAGATGCAAAGTTTAAAAGCAGAAAGGACATGCAAAGTTTAAAAGCCACTAGGACATCAATACATATCTTCACTACATAAATAAAACATAAGCACAGTCCAGATGATGCTCCAGTAATAAATCAGCTTACAAAATGTTAGTTTTTGAAAGCTAAATGCAATAGTCAAAATTGTACTATTAAGCATAGACAACTTTTGTGTTACCAATGGCCTCTCGGTCTACTGGTATGGAAAAAGGTTTGAAAGCCTTTATTGGAGATGAGGTGTAGTGTATGAGTGCAACCACCAAATATGCAGAAGTGGCACTCATCCTGCTGCATTGTTTGTGTTATGTTTGTGATGAATGACTCCAAATGCGGCCATAAAAGGAATGCAATAATGTTAACACCCCCTCACATTTATGCCCATCCATATTGAACCAAAAATGGGACTTGCACATGCATAACAGAGAAACTAATAAAAAGAGGGCCACCAACACTTAAATCAAGGACCTCATAGACAACCTAGCTCTACTACCATATCTAAAACCATCAGCATCAAATGCTTAAGCTATTAGGCTCACTGACATAAAAAAATTCAATTGTTCCATCCCACTCTCACTAGGGATTGGGGTTTTTAGAGATAATAAGGTCTAGATTCTTGAGTGAACCCAAAGTTTAATCCTATTCCAGTGGACTAAAAGGAAAAGCAGTTTCCTTGTGTACATTATCAGAACCCCAAAAGGAAAATACAAGGTCACCTAGCCAAACTCATTTCTCATGACTTCAGAAAGGTTCAGTACAAAGTGCCTAGCAGCCTCAAACTTTTTTATCTTTAGATAAAGTAAACCTCAATGCATGTGATAATGTGACAGTTCTGTAAGACCCAGTGTAAAAGGTGCATATCAAATTCTGTTTCAGTTCACAATAGGACGTTAGAAAGCAACTATTACTCAATTCCTTTCTTTCTCATTGTTGGCTCAGTCTTCAGACAACCATTTTATCTTTCTATGGTTTTTCAATGCACATTTCATCCAATTGACTTCCCTCATCCAGAGAGAGAAATGGTCTCTACAAAGGCTATTCAACAATTTGTAAGAGTCCATCTGTCAAATGGTTATCATAAAAATATTTTCTTCTCTTGTTTCGTTTTATAGCTGCTTGTATCATCTTTTTCCAACAATTCCGAGCAGCTCATAAATCTGCAATGCCCTTAACCTTGACAGTTAATGGTCAACTTCAACAAATTAGAGTGTCTAAAATGTACTCAAATATTATGCTTCACTAAAGATTATAATCGTAGAAATTATATTGGTCTTCCAGTCCAATACAATTATACAAAGAAGAGCGTGAATTCTAAGTAACAAGTTTCTAGTTGATTCTAATTAGTTGAGAAGAATCCATAACTGACCCCAATTTAATGGGGAATAGGCCTTAGTTGAATTGAGGATAGGAACTTCTCAGTCTACCAAAGTTGGAAAGGAAGCTTTGACCAATTCAGTCATTTACCATGTCTCTATGTCTACAATAGATACTTTACTCTCTTTTTTTATATTTACCATACCTACCTAATCTTGGCTTATCTGAACCCCACAAAGCAAATACAGGGTACATGCACACAAAAAAAGGGGTGTACTGTAGCATGATCCCTCTATGTATACATGTCAGTTCCTATTCATCACCTTCATGGAGAAATTACTGAAAATCTCATTGTTGTGCAAAACATATAATTGTTGTTAGTCTCAAACACTTCCCATGCTGCAGGTAAGCTTGATTCAAGTATGCTAATACAAAATTGAGGAAGATGGGCCGAGCCTCACTTGGGCTCACAATCTATTTGTAATATGGGTTTGGATTTCCTACTTTGGGTAGTTCCTTATACAGAGACCCAACAGAACTGCCTCTCCCTCTGAATTATTTTACTCTGTCTCTCTATTTTTGCTGCACTAGGCTGATACTTTCTCACTCCTACTCTCAATTTCCTTCAGAACATTTCAACAACCCCCATTCTTCCTTAGCTTCTTCATATTTATAGCCAAGAATTAGTGGGGAGTTATGATTACTTTTGTGGTTAGTGGGAAAGGAGGTCCAATGTCGTTATCCTTAAGTGGGTGTTTAATTGGGAGTGGGTGTTCTTCGGTAGGACTAATCTAGGTGGGAAGCCTAGGTTGTCCTGCATCAGGGGTGTGGTAAGAGTGGCATTGGAACTGGTTCCCACCTCAGGAGGGATGTTCGGCAACGATACTCCCCAAGACGATATCGCATCGTCGGGACACAGCGCTCCCGAGCATTCATGCCCTCATCTGAGATGTGATTTTCCAGGCAACTCCCGGGCTGTGAACTAAGATGAGCACATGTTACAATGGCTCGCTTAACGGGTTTTGGACTGGGCATAGTGACATGAGGCTCGGGCCCATGGCCTTAGCAGGCCCTAAGCCCATCTTCTGACAGGGGCGTCGGGACCATGGACCACACTGTAAAGCTGGGGTTCAAGGCCCAAATAAGCCTGGAGGTCCCGTGCCATACACTAATGTTGACAAATACCACAATATTTTAGCGTGTAAACCCATAACAGAAAAAACAATATATGCAATACTAAAGCTGAGGAGGTATAGATCAAGGACGAACCAGCAGTCACCAAGCATGCCCAGAACTGCTCCGAGCTGAGAACAAAGCTCTGATGTGTTGCCCATTCTTTCTAACTGATCTCGGATGTCTTCTGCACATAGAGTGAGTCTTGATTTGGCACTTTCTACATTCTGGGCTCGAAATGCCTACAAATGGAAAGTCATCAGCCTACTGAAATAGAAGAAAAACTATACGTATTGAATACTTTTGGATCTTGTTTGATTTTAAGAAGTAAGAAGTTCCTTACTGTATAAGTATCAAATATTTCAAAAAATAATTTTCTTTTCATTACCATTATTGATATTAATTGATAATTTAAAAAGGCTTGCCCTAACTTAATCATCTACGTAAATAACAATGGAAAACTTAGCAACAAAATGAAAGCAAGAAACACTCACCCTCATAGCTTGTTGTACCAAGAAAGCACCTCTCTCCAAAGACACATCTTCATATATGACTGGTTTATTCTCACCTACTACTTCCTCTTTGTCTGTACCAACATGAGACCTTTTGATTCTAGCATGACCTTCAATGAAGCGATCAACCATGCTCTGAAGATTTGAATCAGCTTCTACCTTTTCAATATCAGCTCCACATAGTGGACAGTCCTTAAAGCGTGATATACATGCTCTGATTTCAGTAAAATTTTTGTTAGAAAATTAAGAATAATATCAGAATGAGCGGGAAAAAAAAGGATAAATGTATAAGATTCATTAAAGGAAAATAAATCTAAATGTAACTTTCCATTATTAGCTTACTTGCAATATACATGAGAACAAGGCACGCATTTGCTGCTTTCAAAAAGAAGTGCATGGCAGACCATACAGCTGAGGGGGCCTATCTTAAACGATTGGGAATCATATCCTAAGGGGCACTTCGGAGAAGCAATGGTGGCAGAGTCATTCGAATCCTTCTTTTGGGAATCATATCCAAAGGGGCACTTTGGAGAAGCGGCGGCAGAGTCATTTGCATCCTTCTTTTGGGAATCAAATCCAAAGGGGCACTTTGGAGAAGCAGTGGCAGAGTCACTTGCATCCTTCTTTGTCTTGATCTCAGTCTCGGTCTGATGTTTATTCAGATTTTCGCCTGGTTTTTTGGAATTCATCTCGTCTGGACGAGCAGCTTTGACAAAAGGGCAAACAGGGGTCATCTTGGCCAACCACCTGTATCACAAAAAAATACCCCGAGAAAAAAACCCTCTATAAATAATGATTTTCCAAACATACAAACAAATATATACATATACATATATATATATATATATATATATATTCACAGAAAAATATCTATAATCATCCTCAAAAGGGTTTATTCCTAAACACACAAACATCAAAAAGTAACCAGAGAATCTATGAATTATTGCACCATATTACAACGTTGTCTCACCAAACTACCCACAGCTTATAGCCTCAATCCTACACAGAAAAGCATATAAATTCATTCACTCATAACAATCTAAGGTCAAGATTGCAAATTTCCCAATCTCAACCGATCACACAGTATTCTTATGTTTCTACATTCCGGGCCTAGACCCGTCACAACTTCACCTTGTCTCCCCAATCTTAGGACACAAGGACACCAACCCAATATCAAAGCACTCAATTTAACATCTTTTCCTTTTTCCCTAATTGCAACTAATAATATATTTAAAATTATAGGGCACCAAATGGGTCATGGGTCTTGAACTCTCACATTCAAATCCAGTTATTGAATACCCAGAAACCAAAATAAAGCCTTGAGCAGAAACATAACTTGATCTCATTCAATTCATTCATTTTATCACCTTTTTTCATTGACATTGGTACTTTCTTTGACAGATAAAACTTCGAGATTCCATGTGAGCTCAAAATAAACAGTGATAATGGGCATAGCTCAGAAAAAAAAATCAATAACATTGTTTCTATCAATCAACATATAATATTAACAACAAATAAAATAAATACACACACACATATAATACTTTATGAGTTTTTTTTTTTTTTTTTCTCTTCTTTTCTTAAAGCTTCTTTTGGAAGGTGGAGCTTTTAGGATTAGAAAGAATCAACAAAATTATTAAAAGAGAGAGAAAGAGAGACCTGGGTTTTGGATTGAAGGCCTAAAGGTCGATGTTTTGAGGTTCTTCTTTCTTTGTTGTTGTTGTTGATCTTCTTAGTTGGCGTTTTCGTTGTGGAAAAATATCAGAATGGATGGGTGTTGAAGTGGAAATTATAGCTTAAAATATGAATCCGATGAATGAATGGTGTGGATGTGGATGGCTTGGCTACAGCAATAATAGAACATATGCCCCACCTCACTTTTTGGTTTTTATGGATTTTAATTTATCAAAGATATATATTTCTAATGAGTCCTTGGATTTATGTTATATTCCAAAATGCCCCCCAAATGTTTCTTCTTTTTTGATTGCTAGGCGACTATAAAAAAGGAGGACCGGATCTTCCTAGCTTAAAATAATAATAAGTGTGCCTCTAGCATTGGCTTAAAAATTCAGTTATTTATTTATATTTTAACTTATTTTTGCTACCATTCATGAATCTAATTGCATTTTTTGATATTATTTATTTAATATTTTAACTATTTTTTAGTTTTGTATATGGTACTTTCAGCAAAAAGTTTTCAGTTTCAATAAAGAAGCTGTTCCAAATAGACACTAAGTAATCAATTCCCTAGTTTTTTTGTTGTCGTCTCTCTTCTACTAGTTAAAAAAAAAAGGAATAGGATATCTCTTAAGAAAAAAAAAAAACGAATAGGATTAAGACACTTGCACAAAAGAAGGAACAAATTACAAAATGAGAGGAAAATGTCTTCTCGTCTCAATCTCCTAGTAGTTTTGAAAATGTTTAAATTTTGAAAGATTTCTATTTATTAGGATGGTAGGAAACTACTGTGAACTGTCAGACATTACATCACATGCTTAAGCTTAACCCTTTTGTTGTTAAATTAAACCCCATTATTTGTGGGATAACCCTTAAGAGATTCAAACTAATACTATTATATACTTTATTCATGTTTAGTTTCAAGACCCCAATACTCCCACTTTCTTTTGTTCTTTTCTTTTTTCCCCACTTCTTTAGGTTTTTAAAGATTTGATGGGCTAAGGTGATCTTGTGAGTCATTTGCTGTGAAGACATTGTAGACGTTGGTAATCAATTTGTCCATGATGGGCTTAAGTCTATTGGCAAGTATTTTTTAGATGATTTTATAAGAGACATTGTAAAAATTTATCAGTAGAAAATGTGACACTTCTTTGGAAGCCGATAGTTTAAGTACTACTACTAGGGTTATAAACAATTATAAGGATTTACGTTATATTTGGATGGAGGTAGATAGGGGGAGAGGAGCAAAGATTTTTTGACTACCTTCCCTCCTCTCTCTTTTTCCCTTCATTCCAAACAGAACCTTAAGTAGAAACTTGGTTGAAAGAGGGCTCGCACCATTGAGATGACATTTAACTTAAGCATGAACCAAAACTTTTGATAGAATGCCACAGGTAGGCCATCATATCCAATGGGTTTTAGAGACGCTAGTTGAAAGGCTGCTTGCACTACTTTTTCATTAAAAAGGGGTTTTTCCAACATTACTTTTTTTTTTCTTCTATAAGGTTAAGGACCTCTTTAAGTTGTTTTTGTATTGTTGTGACCTCCATGCTGTTAGGTTGTATGAATAGGTGAGTGAAGTGGTTTTGGAAGCACTACTCCTCAATATATATCCACCTTTGTTCGGCCAAATGCCCTTTAAGTTAAACACTTCTGTTTCATTATCATCCTTCTTTTTTTAACCACTACTTGAAATTACAAGGTATTAATGTTTTCATTTAGGATCTAGTCACTTCTAGACTTTTGAGCCCACATTATTAGTTTCATTTTTTGAAAGGAAAAGGCATATTGTATTTCAAGTGTATGTAACGAGCCCCTCAAAACTTGTAAGTCTCGCACACCAATGAAGCCTACATGTTGTTGTGAGTGTCTCATTCATGTATTTGAAACACTATATACCTTTTTCTAGTTTTTTGTTTTAGGTCTTCTAGTGAGTGTAGGTTGTCTTGTAATTTTTGTAATTATGCTTTCTTAAAGGAAATTTCCTTTCCTAGTTATCTAAATACTATTTTATTCCGGGTATTAATTCTCTCACGCTCATTTGTACATCATTTCTACATATCATCCATATCATTTTTTTAAGCTTGCATGGACAAAATAAAATGTGTATTTCGCTCGTATAACTATGAACATTGTATTGTGGAAGTACAATAAATGTGAACTAATATTGTCCGTTCTAATTTTCCTTTGACTTCACGTAGTTTACTCATTAGGTTGAAAGTGTAGGAGCTCTATCTTCATTCCCATGCTTCTTGAACAACAGTCTTCCATCCTAGGCAAGTGTTCAATCATTTCATTATTACATTATCTGAAGAGCCTGTGACGAAAAAGAGGCCCTCATTCTGTTTCCAAAAGGTTCAGTCCATAATTGGAGCAAATAATAGTCTAGTTTATAATTTGAGAAAATAATAGTTTAGTTTTTTACTATACATTATACAATGTGGGTAGTATTCCATCCATTCAAGCTTGCTAAAAGCTCCATTACAAAATTAGCTCCCGACTTTTATTCATCCCAAGTCTACAAAAGGCCTTTGGCTTCAATAACAATGCGTCCCAATTCAAAACTAATTAAATTTTGTAATTTTTGTGTACCTACTACCTAGAGTGGGAGAGTCTTTGAACGAGAGCTTGTCTTCCCGCGTTAAGATGTGATTGAAGTTGCCAATACAGAGTCCTTTTGATACAACAATAGCTATGAGTTCCCGTTATCAAAGTAACTTTTTATTTTTTTCCTGTTAATAATAATGTAGTAGTAAGTATCCATACTATCGAAGTTTAAAGATATTGGCCCATTATTAGTCAAATTATAGTTGAGATGCAAATTACATACCAGGGATAACATGACCTAATGGTTTTCAAACACTTGTATATTTGTGTTGTGCTGTTTCAATTAAGTTTCAACTATATATCAAACGCTATGTTATATGATTTGCACATTCTAGCAACTTTTGGTTCAATATGTTATAGCATGTTTATCAAAAAAAAAAAAAAAATGTTATAGCATGAAACTTATATATATTTCATTTAGATTTTAGACCTAATTGTCCCTTAAAGGGCATTGTTATATTGCATGGATACATATATATGCTACAAAAATTCCGGGAGACTTTACATTCAGATTAGAACTTACTTAGCTAGTGGACCTCCAAACATAGTACAATACAAGTTTACAAGATATACAAGCACGAAAGACTAGGATAATACAATTACTAAAGATGTACAATTCAACTAAAACTAATATATATATATATATATAAGACCCTCTGTACATACAAAATTTGTAAAAAGATAAATCACATGGTCATGAAATACTGTAACAAGTTATCAATTTATATTGATTTGTATATATGTGAGTACAATCCTCTGTATAACTTTTTACAATGAAAGAATATAATAAAACTCATCTGATTCGATCTCTAAGAAACTTTATGATCCAAGGGCTATGAAGCTTGATCTTGAAATGTGCCTTGATGTCTCCAAGTTGGATGTGTGGGGATGTAATTGATTTGAAGTTGAGGGCCATTGGCTTGATCTCGAACAAAATTGAAGGAAAATCCCTAGCTACTTTGATTTGAGGGAGCAGGGGTGCCTTTTGGACTTAGAGATGACTCTTTATTTTGGTAAAGTGTCAATAGCATTTTTCTCTCTCTATTTCTCTGTCTCATTTTCTCATATGAGAAGCCTTTATTTATAGGCAATTTAATAGCATTTGATTTGGAATTTTCTCTCAGTATTTATTGAGAGTTAATTATGAATTTAATTTGGTTTTCCATTTTATAAGAATCTTCCATATGAGTCTTTTCTTTTGACGTTGTCACATGGCTTTCTCCATTTCATTTGCTGATATTGTCCACATCATCAACTGGAAATTAATTTGATAAAAAATATTCGATCATGATCAATTGGATGGTTGTGGCTACATCATAAAAATTTTGATGTCTACACCCTCCCTAATAGCCTAATATCACAGAAAAACTTCTTTGCTGCACTGTTATGTGCCCCATGAGTCTACTTGAAATGTTACGTATGGAGTAAATTGCCTCCATAATTCTTATTAGGAAAATCCACCTGTATGTAAACATAACAAAGTCAATAATAATAGGCAGAAAAGCCCATATGATGAGAAATAACCAGCCAAGAAATTGTGGCAGAAAGATTGAAGCCAGTGACACTGATGCAAGTGCTCCTGAAATGAAAAGAACATTGGCAAGGATTTGAGAGTAACTTGCCCAATGAGTCCGAATCTCCATCTTGGTTGCAAGTGGCAAGCAATATATGAACAAGTCTGTAAAGAAGATTCATGTGTTTATAGGGCGTGTCAAATGGGAACACATTTTTGCTTTGATCCTTTTGTTGGAGTAGTTTAATCAGTGATGGAATCAAGAATACGAAGCCGGCATGACTTATCCCGTGTTCACTTTCACTAGCACAAAAGGCAAAACACAAATGCTTTAGAGTGCACATCTTGAAAATTCTTGTGAAAGGGTCTTTAATTAAGATATTTGTTTGAATCCAATATAGGATTTCAATTCTTGATCCCTTACACCATGCACCTAGGTGTCATGCACATCAAAATGGATTATTGGACGTACCAGTTACCCAGAAGAGAGAGGGGATGATGAGAAGTGACATGATGTCATCAATGGGAGGAATTTCTATGTAAGGATACAAAGGCTGCTGTACCAAAGCTACTTTGAGAGCTATAGCCACTATCTCATGGGTAATGACAAACTCTTCACCCCTTATCCAAGTCATCCCAAAGTGAATATTGGAGTCATCGGTGTGAATAGAGAGGTTTGAGTAAAAATTTCTAATCAATGCAGCAGGAGGGGGATGTTCTACATCCAGAAGAGATAACCAACCTTGACTCTCAAAATTCTGACGTATTTCAAGATTCACCTCATCTAGAATAACCTTCTCTCAGACCAAATAGACCTAAAGATGTTTAACTTCTCATAGGCATCCTGATTAGACTTAAACTGAAATCTAGTCCTTTCAAAATT
The DNA here is from genome assembly GCF_002906115.3 of Quercus suber. NCBI lineage: Eukaryota > Viridiplantae > Streptophyta > Magnoliopsida > Fagales > Fagaceae > Quercus > Quercus suber. The sequence goes on from NW_027069827.1 coordinate 504,300, forward strand.
AGAAGAGGAGGAGGAGGTAGTGTTTTTCTTTGCTTTAGTTTTCCTAGCCATGACTCTAAGAATAGTAAGGAAAACAAAAACAAAAACAAAACACAACACAAAAACCAAGGGCAGACTGCATTAGAAAGGGTTAGAGCACAATATATATCAAGAAATTAACAAACTATATGATTCATGTATTGAATGCACATATGATGCATGCTTTAATGCATAAAATTTGTTCAATTTTCAAATTTCACCAACAATTGACCCAAACTTAAGAGTTTTAAGCAAAAATCCCAAATTTTGAAAAATCCATTTTTCAAAAAACCATTCAAATTGATCAATTAAACATTACATCAGTTATAAAACATGTTATAATGTACTAATTGACCAAAATCACAAGTCAATTTTAACCAATTAAGTCCAATTGAACAAAAACCCCAATTTTGAAAAATTTCAAGCCCTAGAATTTCCAATTCTTTTCAAAACACAAAATTAATCAAATTAATGCATGAGAATCATGATAACAGTATATAGGAACAAAAACCCATTGATCTAATTTGATTAAAAACAATTAGAAAATCAAATTCCCCAAAAAATCCTTTGTTCCAAAATTATGAGGAAAATGCATGAAAATTGAAAATAAATGAAAAAAAGAAAGGGTAAAAGAGTCTTACCAAGACTTTAGGAAGAAAACCCTTGAAGATATTAGAAGAAAAATGACAAAAATATTGAATCTTAGGATCGGTCGAGAGAGAAAAGGACAAGGAGAAAAGTGTTTTTGAAAAAAAACAATGAAGAACACGTGCTGAGTGTTCTTTTTATTCTTCCTTCTCCATGATTTTCGATTGATCGAGTACCAATCGGGTACCGATCAAGTGAGACAGAGAGTTCCTAAATCTGAATAAAACAGTTTCGACTGATCGAGAATCAATTGAAGAGCAATTGAACCAATCCAAGACCAAGCTTTAAGAATCAGGGAATTTTGATCAGTTGAAAAACACATTCGATTAATCGAAATTCTGGAAATTTGAATTTTTGAAAAACTGTAGAAGATTATGCAGAACCAACTCAACCCAAGTAATTTCATGAATGAAATGCATGAAAATGAGTTTAAATGTTTTTCAAAACCATGAGATTTTAATCCAAAACTTCAAAACAAGATTTTCAAACTCTTACCCCAAAATTTTCAACCCTTGAACATATTTTGTATCAAAATCATAGAATATATAATCTTGGATGGCTAAATCAAATTCATACACAATTTCATGTATTAAGTTTAGCAAAGAACAACTTGTGAAGTGTGTGCAACTAGTAACAACATTAGATCCATGTGGGGTGATATGTAGATAGTAATCAATCATAATTTCTACATTATTCATCACATAAATTTGAAAGTGACTATCACCTAAAGAGTTACATCATATAACTCCCACATCTCCTAGAAAACAAGCTTGCAATCATGCATTTTTTTTTTTTTGGCCTTATTGTATGTAGACATTTATATATATATATATATTTTAAGGCTACACCTTATTTTCTTTTCGTGCATGTGCTACACTTTTTCAAACACAAAATCTTATGATATGCACTAAGGTGTTTATGATTGGCTAGTAAACAGTGGTGAGATGGATATTTATGCATTTCTCTTAGGATTTTTTAGTTCTTACAATCAAAAGCATGTGACTTCAAAATCAAAAGAATATGATCAAAAACTATAAACACTCACACAAACATGCACTATGTAGCTAAAACTAGCAAAGTGCCGAAAAATAAGCTCATCTAAGCTAAACAAGATACACAGGCATGTTATGCAAAGATAATATGGCCAACCTTAACTACACATCCATGATGTGTAATACAAAACACATCCTTCCACTTTCCTCTTTCCTCCTTTTTTTTTTTTATATTTTTTTTAAAGAAAACGAAAACAACCTAATATGAAATGCATGAATGTAATGCAACGCAAATCCTAGAAACAAAAGAAAACAAGGAAGCAAAAAATAAATGGTCACAAAGGATTTTGAGATGAAGTGCAAGGACCATATCAAAAAGACTCAATGAGATTGAGCTTTTTGCATCCATAACTTCTTAGATGCAACTTTGGCTTTGGAGTTATTATTAAGATTAGAATGATGAGTAACTCCAGCATTGGTATAAAGGTTTAAAGCCTTTACTAATTCACCAATAACTATCATAGGATCTTGTGCTTGAGGCACAAGTACTTTTTGCTTAGTTGCTTGCTTAGCAGCTTGCAACTTGAAACAGTTTAGGCGAGTCTACCCAGTTTTTCTACAAAAATGACAAACCCACAAAGGTCTATCATGCTTCTTACCTTTAGGTAAGTTAGGACTCTTAGACTTAGACTCTTTAAGATCTACCCTAATCTTCCTAGGAGTAGGAACTTCTACTTTTGGCTTTACAACTTCTATCTTAGATGGTACAGAAGAAGGAACAAAGTTTGTGGAATGAGTTTCAGACTCAGAGATGCTATTAACAAAACCTAAATCTAGTTTGTCTAAGGGAGACTTCTGAATACTCAACATGTGATCAAGTTTAGAACTAGCAGACCTATTTGACTGTTCTCTAGCAATAGGCAATTCTAGTTCCAGTTTCTTAATTTTTTCAACCAACATAATATTTTCATCCTTCACCTTATTTATCAGTTCATTAGCATTAAACAAATTTAGGAACAAGTTTTTTTTTTCTTGTTCAAGAATGGCTATCTTCTTTAGTCCTAAATCCACACCCATTGCATCCTTTGCAGCAACCTTGCATAGCTTATTATAAGCTTCTTACAAGTCAACACTCTCAGAGAGTTCCCCATCAGAAGGGTTCTCTTCAACAGAATTACTTTCATTAACTACAGCAGTAGCTATGAAAGCAAAGAAATTTTCATCTTCATTACTTCTAGACTTGTGATCAGAAACTTCACCATCACTAAGGGTTATAGCTATAACTTTACCCTTTGTTCTCAAGAATGTTGGACATTCTGATTTCACATAACCATACCCTTGACAATCAAAACATTGTTGACCTAGAGAATTACTAGAAGATTGACCAACTTTTTCTTTTGATTTTTCAATATTATTGATTTTAGTTGGTTCATTTTTCTTAGAGTTCTTAGGTTCAGCATTGTTTTTACTTCTTGCCCTTCTATTGTTATTCCTAAGAAAGTTTCTAAAGTTCTTGGCAAGATATGCAATCTCTATAGAAGATAGTTTACCATCAAATCCATTATCAACAACATCATCAACTAACTTAAGAGCCATTGAGTTGGATTTGTTAGTTTTGGGTAGATCTAACTCATAGGATTGTAAAGATCCTATAAGTTCATCAACAGGGATGGAGGCCACATCCTTTCTTTTAGTAATGACAGTTACTTTAGGTCTAAAGTTCTCAGTTAAGGATCTAAGAATCTTCCTAACTATCTTAGGTTGATCATAAATTTTACCCAAATTATATGCAGAATTAATAATACCATTTAGTTTAGCATAGAATTCATCAAAGCTTTCATCTGCAGACATTCTAATGCTTTCAAAC
>NW_027069827.1:507870-547129 GCF_002906115.3 Quercus suber
CATTCTCTATCTATAGATTTCAAGAAAGCTTTCATCCTAACCTTCCAATAAGCATAGTTATTTCTATCAAAGTGTGGAGGGATCACAAGAGAGTGGCCGTGTTTCATGACAACAGGAGTCAAGGATCAACTCATAGATCAAGAGATCTAATACAAGAGTTAACCTGCTCTGATACACTTGTTAGGTTTTTAGACCCCTCGTCACAATATGTTTAAGCTAATATTAAACTAAATTGATTAACAAGATTGTTATTCAAGATTAGGTTAAACACAATAAACATAAATCGAAAAATATAAAGAACACAAAGAACTGATGACCTAGGTAAACCAAACCGGTAAAAACCCGGGGAGGATTTGACCTAGCAATCCTCTAGGTAAAAACAAATCACTATAGAAAGAATTGAAGTTTACAAAAGGAGTTAGACCACTAACATCCTAATACTACTACACGTCGAACTTATTGACACGACCACGTGCAAACTTCGAATCTATGGACTACTTATTTCTTGATTTGCAGCAACCACAAGTTCTCCTACTTGTGACTTTGAGACTCCACTCAAAGGTTTTGTTGTTCCTTGAATGTTCTTTATGCAGCAACTGAAACAACCATCAAGTTCTTGATGTGAATCTTGATCTTGATAACTCTATGTATGTGTTTGAAGGTACAAACCTCTCAGATCTCACAAAAGACTCAACACACAACTTAACAAAGACTTCTAAAATGTAGCTAGGGTTTTTCCTTTTATACTAGGAGTGAAACACTTAACCATACACATCACATGGGTTTGACCTGTGTCTGAAATTTTTGCAGAATTTTCTGGTCTACGATTCTCGATCGATCGAGCCTTATTTTCGATTGATTGAGTCTTGCAGTTTTACATAGTATATTCTTGCAAAACACTCGATTAAAACTTACACTTAAACGAACTTTAAGCAAGCCTAAACCTAGACTCATTGTTTTGATCATGGTTTGCCAACATCTACTGAAAGCTTAAAAATGTATTGAAAACATAAGAATTATTTAGACCCCTAATTAAAGTTACGGCTTGATTGATTTTAAACTAACTTAATACTAAGTGCGGAATAGTGTAAAAGTGAGCGGATAAACAAACAAGCTACTCTAATCCATAAATAAAGCAACATAGCAGTAAAATGGAAAGTAAAAGAGTAGGAAAGAAAGAAGAAAATACAAGATAACACGCTGATGTGTTATCGAAAAGTAAACCGAAGAACTCGGCAAAAAACCTTTTTGCCACCTTCCAAGCAGTAATCGATCCACTAGACAACCAGTTGGGATACGTAGATTAGCAAGAGACCCTCCAAGCCTAATCTACCCGATGTACCTAAGCCTTACAAGCTCCTATTCTAACAAGGCTTTTCGGAACTGTGTCTTGTCTAGCTTTCCGGATCTCGCAACAAGCTCCATGTTGCATCTGCCATCCTTGGCTTCTTTCAATGCTTCCCAGTAACTCCAAAACACTCTCAACACTCTGAATAGGTGTGAGTTGTGTTTGGGTACAAATCTCCTCTCAAGGTATGACAATGGGAGAGGTATGGAGAAGAGGCTACAATGATTTCTCACTAAGGCTAAGTAGCTCTCTCTTAAAAAGATGGGTGTGTGTTGTAGAAAACCTATCTAGGGTTTTTCTCTTTGAATGGTCTCTCATACATTTGTGGGTAATGAGGGTATATATAGTATGGGTGAAGGGTAAGAAAGTCACTCTTAAAAATCCTTCAGGCTGAATGTTTCGCGACTACCTCGCGGGAAGGCCTTACCTGCGAGACATTCGTAAAACCGACAGCTTGGCACGACTCTTCATCTTCCAGTCATGTGCTTCTCACATGACTCTTTTGCAGGTTAGCTTCTCACGAGCTTCTCGCAAAATTCACTGATTCTTCACTTTAAGCTTGAGTCTTTACCAACTTTATACTAAACCCAATACAATAAAATCCCACAAAATACAAGAAACAAAATTAAAGCAATTACAACACTTTTTGTCATGGAATAAAGCCAACATAAAACATAGTTGTAAATCACAACTTTACAATCTCCCACTTTTGGCTATTCCATGACAAAACACATTTTTTTTTTTTTTTTTTTTTTTTTTTTTTTTTTTTGGGGAAGAGGAAAACATCCTCAAAATTCATTACATGGAATTAGAGTCAAAATACAACGCCTCCACAGCTAGGGGAGGGGAATCTTCAATCCATACAACTTCATTGAGAACATATTTGGCATACCTAGCTAATGCATGGGCCATAATATTGGTGCTCTAAAAGATTGAAAATGTGTTGAAAACACAAGAACAGTTTAGACCTCCAAATTAAAATTACGGCTAAATTGTTTTTACTCTAACTTATCTAAGTGCAGAAAAAAGAGTAAATGAAGCGCAATCAATCGATACTACTCTATTGCATAAACATGAACAACCAACAATAAAGGTAAAGCACAAGAGTAAGGAAAGAGAGAATGCAAACACAAGATAACACGCTGATGTGTTATCGAAGAGGAAACCGAAGAACTCGGTGAAAAACCTCTCCGCCGCCCTCCAAGCGGTAATCAATCCACTAGACAATCAGTTGGGATACATGAGTTAGTAAGAGACCCTCCAAGCCTAATCTACCGATGTACCTAAGTCTTCCAAGCTCTTACTCCAACAAGGTTTCTCAGAACCCACAATACTCCCGATTGCATCCACCAAGCCTTACCGACTTCTTTTGGCAAATTCTCAAAGCCTCCTAAGTTCCAAAACACTCTCTACACTCTAAATATGTGTGGGTTGTGTTTGGGTACAAATTTCCTCTCAAGGTATGACAATGGGAGAGGGAAGGAAAAGAGGCTATAATGATTTCTCACTAAGGATGAGTAGCTCTCTCTCTAAAAGAGAGTGTGTATGTTGTAGAAAACCTATCTAGGGTTTTTCTCTTTGAATAGCCTCCTCTACATTTGTGAGTAATGAGAGTATATATAGTATGGGTGAAGGGTAAGAAAGTTACTCTTAAAAATCCTCAAAGCAGAATGTTTCACGACTATCTCATGGGAAGGCCTTACCTGTGAGACACTTGCGAAAACGACAGCCTGGCATGACTCTTCAGTTTTCAGTCATGTGCTCCTCACATGCCCTTTTCGTGGGAACCCTTCTCGCGAACTTCTCGTGAGCTAGTCGTGAAATGCACTGATCTTCATTTAAGCTTAAGTCTTCACCAACTTAATACTAAACTCAATACAATAAAATCCCACAAAATACAATGAACAAAATTAAAACAATTACAACAAATTTTCTCATGGAATAAAGCCAATATAAAATATAGTTGTAAATCACAACTTTACAATCTTCCCCTTTAGCTATTCCATGACAAAACACCCTATAACAGACTCTAGACTTAAACGTGAGTTTAGGAATAATGGCCAAACTCACTCACACCTAAATCTAGAAGCTGTGATGAACTTGGAACATGTATACTTGTAGCCTAAAACACTTGCACAAAACAAATTAGACCCTCAAGGTAAATCAAGTGATAAAAGGATAAGTATAATGTAACAAGTAAAATGCGATTAAGTAAACATGATGTGAAACATGTGAGCAACTTGATCATACACCAAAACAGTCATATGAAAATCACTACAATGATCATAAAGCAAAGTAAATGATCATCCAAACATGCAACCAATAAAGCACAATAGCATAAGGAAGAATGCTTGTCCAACACATAAGCACAATGCGATGAAAGCAACAAAGCATATCAAAGCATCATAAAGCAATAAGAAAACAAGCATAAAGTAAATCAAAGTTTTCTCAAAAAAGAATATCTTCTCCCCCTTGGCATATGCATCTCTCCTATGGCTTTCTCCCCCTATGAATGTGCACAAGGTAGAATATCTCCCCCTAAGAATGTGCACATGAGTCATATAGAAATGACAAAAATCTCCCCCTTTTTGTCACGAATAGACAAATGAATCAAGAGGAAGGAAGGAAAGAAAAGAAGATATGAAGGGTGTAAGATGAATGAGAAAATGAAACTCAAACGAAAGACAAAAACATTTTTAAAAAAAATGCTACAAAGTATAAAGAACATGAAATACTAAGGATGAAGGAACAAGATATAATCCTAGGCATGACATAGACACAGGAACATGTTATGTGTGCTAAAAGATCTAAAAAGACTTAACTAGTATGTGTAAATGCAAAACATGTCAAGTGTAAGAGTGTGTGCAGTAAATGTGCATCTAGTGTGCATGTAAGATGCATGATTAATGCATGAATAAGCACTCACGGGGTAAAGTGTATAAAACACATCACCAATTATCAAAACATGATATACATGAATAATTATGGTGATCCCTAAAATTTAATACTCATCAAAGTCCAAAACAACGAGAAAATGTTATTTGGACATTTTATCAAACACTTAGAGTGCACACACTACACATGTATGATAAACAATGCAAGAATATATGAAAATCTTGCCTAAATACATGTTATTTTTGCCATAAGGGGCCAACATCTAAAGCAAATCATCATTTTAAACATAGCCCAATCAAAAAGTTTGACAAAAAATAAGTTTTCCAACTCCCATTTGAGAAAATCTCAACTATGATCATAAAACCCCCAAAACATAATCTAAGGATCAAAATCAATGAAAAATAGTTAAAGATTACCTTAGATATGTTTATGGAATGTAAAACACTTGAAATTAGTTGGGTTTTAATGTTGAAGCATTAAAACAGGGGTTTGGGAGAAGATGGGAGAACTTTAAAACAAAAGACCCACGAAATTCCCTTTAAAAAACTGATTTGGAAATTTTTGCAGGAAGCTTACTTGCAAAATTTTTCACGGGTAAGTCTTACTTTCAAAACAGTCGTAAAATAGTCACGAAAGTCTCTATCCAAAGCTAAAAAAACCTCTAAAATTGGACCATTTAACTCCCAATTGAGCTTATACATGAGATAGGTCACGAAAATACCTAGAAAACATGTTTTTCACACAAAAACACTTTAAAGACTTTGAAAAACATAGGTGATACAAATCACTTCTAATAGCAAACAGAAGAACAAAAATCTTTTTGGTTTGAACCACATATAGTTGAGCACACACACATCACATTTGAACATGTACAAACACATAAATGAAATAGGCATTCATTGAACATTAAACTTGTGTGTTGTGTGTGTGAATCAAGTGTGGAATAGTCCTTAGAACAAAGTAAAGTTTCAATGATCAATTCAATCAAATCATGCAGAACTGGTATTAAGTCAAGTAGTCTATCTCAATTATAGAAATGAATATATATGACCTCCCACAAGAGAATGATTACAAATCTTTGAAAATTTTCATTTGGCTTCTTTACAAAACATAACATTTGATCATTTATGAATAATACACCTCATTATGAGATTAGTGCTTGAAATTTTTGATATTTCAATATTTAGAATAAGCCTTTGGCTTTTTGAGCACCATACATTTCATATTAAAATATCGCTTTCCCTTTTTCCTAGTCAAATACTAGTATGTGCAACAGGCTTTTGCAACTCATTATCTCTTTCCATTTGGAGATTTACATTTTATGAGCTCTAATGCAAAAACATAAAAATAAAGGTGGGAAGATATATAAGTATAAGTCTATACAATTATCAAGACCATTAAAACTTTTGACCAATCATTCATGACAAGCTTGAAGATCTATTTACAATAATCACACATAGTTTTCAAGATTTCTCCCACATAGATATATGTGCACACATAACAAGCTTAGCTCGTAAATGCACTACGCCATAAGTACGAAGGTACGAGGCCAAACTCACATGTGACATGTGCTCAAATATATACAATCAAACTTTTTCAATTTTACACTTTTTATGTGATTTTGGATTTTTACTCACACAAAACAAAAGCAATAAAGTAAGATAAAAAAACGAAACAATTCATATGAATAAATGCAAGATGCGCAAAATGCATGAAGATATGACATTCAATGCATGAAGGGTCCTACAAAGATTGAAAGAATTAGATAAAGGACCAAAAGAGCAAAAGCTTAACCATAGGAATCCTTCCTCATCCAAACAGAATGATTGTTTGGAATGAGTGTCTCATGAAAAGTGAGATGAGGGTTGGAAGAATGAGAACTGGAGATACACATAGACAAGAAGTTAAGAGCATTAAACACTTTCTTTAACAACATGCTATTTTCACTCAAATCCAGTTTACCATTTTTAGCTTCCAAACAGCTCAAGTTTCTCTTTCCTTTTAATTCTTTTAAAAGCATGAAACTTAGAGCAATAAGGTCTAAGATGACCAAGGGCACCACAATGGTGACAAACAATGGGTTTAGGTCACTAGGCCTTTTAGGGAGGGATCTAGCAACATGATTTTGTCCTTTCTTCAACATGAAACATTGAGGTCTTATGTGACCAATCACACCTCAATGATGGCAAGTAGGGACAAACTTAGATCCACTCACCTTCTTAAGATGGTACCTAAACAGAGGCTTAGGCTTAAGAGCTTTTCTCTCCACTTTTTTATTCCTTTTGTGTGGAGAAATGTACACCAATTTGTCCTTTGAGGTAGAACATACAATAGGTATAAAATCGGGTACCACAACATGATTGCAACATATATTTTCTTTCTTTTTAGCAACAGGTTCAGCAATCAAAAACTTAGTATGCATCTTAAGAGATTCATTTTCACATTTAAGATCATCAACAAGTTTGTTAGACAAAACAAGTTTAGCATCCAAGTCCATATTCAAGCATTCAAACTCTTTTAGCTTTTCAAGAGAACTTTCAGCAAGTTCCTTATATTTCTCAACCAATTTGTTGGATTGATTGAGCTTAGTAATCAAATCATCATTTTCACAAAATAACTTGCTCAAACTCTTTTAAAACTTCTTAGCCTTTTTCTTCAAAAGTTTGTTATTTGGAATATCAACAACACCCAATGATTCAAGTACCATGTCATCACAATCATGAGGATAAACACTCATAGATGCATTTTCACAAACATGTGGCATGTTACTATCATCAACATCCAAAACATGCATAAAAGCATACAATGCACTATCCATGGCAAATAACACAAGGGGTCAAGGATTACACTTAGGTATTTAAACCATAACAAGTGTACCCACTCTGATACCAATTAAAAGCTCGAAAATGTATTGAAAACACAAGAGCTGTTTAGACCCCAAATTAAAATTATGGCCAGATTATTTTTACTCTAACTTATCTAAGTGCGAAAACAAGAATAAATGAAGCACAATTAACTGATACTACTCTAATGCATAAACATGAACAACCAATAATAAAGGTAAAGCATAAGAGTAAGGGAAGAAAGAAGGCAAACACAAGATAACAAGCCGATGTGTTATCGAAGAGGAAACTAAAGAACTCGGTGAAAAACTCACCGCCGCCCTCTAAGCGGTAATTGATCCACTAAACAATCAGTTGGGATACCTGATGTACCTAAGCCCTCCAAGCTCCTACTCCAACAAGACTTCTTGAAACTGTGTCTTGTTTAACTTTCCAAATCTCGTAATATGCCCATCCACCAAGCCTCACTGGCTTCTTTTGGCAAATCTCTAAAACTTCCCAAACTCCAAAACACTCTCTACACTCTGAATATGTGTAGGTTGTGTTTGGGTACAAATCCCCTCTCAAGGTATGACAATGGGAGAGGGAAGGAGAAGAAGCTACAATAATTTATCACTAAGGATGAGTAGCTCTCTCTCTAAAAGATGGGTGTGTATATTGTAGAAAACCTATCTAGGGTTTTTCTCTCTGAATAGCCTTCTCTACATTTGTGGGTAATGAGGGCATATATAGTATGGGTGAAGGGTAAGAAAGTCACTCTTAAAAATTCTCAAAGTAGAATGTTTCGCGACTATCTCGCGGGAATGCCTTACCCACGAGACACTCATGAAAACGATAGCCTGACACGACTCTTCAGCTTCCAGTCATGTACTCCTTACGTGCCCTTTTCGCGGGAATCCTTCTCACGAACTTCTTGCGAGCTAGTCACAAAATGCATTGATCTTCATTTAAGCTAAAGTCTTCACAAACTTAATACTAAACTTAATACAATAAAATCCCACAAAATACAAGGAACAAAATTGAAACAATTACAACACTTTTTGTCATGGAATAAAGCCAATATAAAACATAGTTGTAAATCACAACTTTACATGCTCCGTTTTGCATATAGTACTTGCAACCATCAAAGTCCATTAATCATGCAAACCATGTCTTGAATAATGTGACCCAGCCGAGACGACAAGCCTTTTCTCAAGCTTAGAGCAGTCATGATTGATTGATTATCTCCTTCATTAACCAATTCTGTTAAGCCACACTCCACTACAAATTCCACAGCACAACAGCATCTAAGATCTCTGCCTCCTCGCTGCATGTCACTGAAGGACCATTTGCCGAAACAGACACTATGACTTCCCCTTTATCATTGCAAATAATAGCTCCAACACCAGTGGCTCCAAGTTCCTTGAAAATTGAAGCGTCAAAATTTAGCTTAAACCAAGATAAGGGAGGTGGCCTCCAGCTCGTTGGATTGGATGTAGTTGATGGTAATGAGAGTTAAGTGTTAGCTCGCCGAAACTCCTCTATAAAGTCTTGCGCTCTTTTATTTAAAATTTCAGGTGTTTGCATTTGCTTCCTTGAATCATGGCATTTTGTTGGTTCCAAATAATCTAGGATTGAACTAAGAACTTTTCTAGCTCATCAATGGACAGCCGATTAATTAACTCCTCCATCAGTTGAAGCATGTCAGCTTGAACAACAAAGCATTTCTGCAAGCATGTTGAGCATCCTGCCCACACATCCTGAGCCACTTTGCAATTCCACAGAGCATGGATTCCCATTTTAGATTCGGTCTTGCAAGCTTCACATCGGTTATCCTGGATAATCCGCTTCTGAACTAGATTCACTCAGGTAGGCAAAATGTTGCGACAAGCTCGCCATCCAAACACTTTGATTTTGTTTGGCACTTTCAACTTCCACAATGTCTTCCATACGTTACCTCCCACAACTCCCTTCGAGCTTTCTGCCCAGTCCACTTCCTTTTGCAGTTGCCATGCCACATGATACACTGACCGCACTATATACTCTCTCGATTTGTTGGGCATCCAAAACAAAGAGTTCGAGATGTATCTTCTACTAAGGGGCACATGCAGTATAGCTTCAGCATCCTCTTAGTTGAAGTTTTATAGAATAAATTCTCTATCCCACCCCCTTACATCTGGGTCTATAAGCTCAGCAACCATCAAGTCTTCCTCAAGATTATGAGCTAGGTAGTACTTATTTGTGGGGTGATTGGGGATCCAAGCATCCTTTAGAACCCGAATTAAAGCTCCGTTTCCTACCCTCCAGTAAGACCCCCTCTGTAATATCAACTTGGTTGCCAAAATTCTCTTCCATGTAAATGAACTAGTGGGAGAATCAGTGGCTTCAAAAAAATGGCATCTAGAGAAATACCATGCTTTGAAGCACCGAAAAAGCAAAGACTCTTGATCTTGCATCAATCTCCAACCTTGTTTTGCAAGCATTGCCAAATTAAATTGTCACAAGTCCTTGAACCTCATTCCTCCTTCCAATTTTGGTCTAGTTAATTTATCCCAACTCAACCAATAAATCTTCCTCTCATTTCCAATTTGCCCCCACCAAAATCGAGCACATAAGGCTTAAAGCTCTTCACACAGCTTAGCAGGCAATTGAAAGACGCCCATAGTATAGGTTGGAATTGATTGTGCTACTGCTTTGATTAGTATTTCCTTCCCTGCTCTTGATAAAGTTTTCCCTTTCCACCTTTGAAGCTTTTTCCAAACTCTATCTTTAAGAAAAGAAAAAGTACGGTATTATTTTCGTCCCACTAAATTCAGTAGGCCTGAATAGGATTCAAATCTATCCACTTCACTTGCTCTTAACAATACCTTGATCAAATCCCTATGCTGAAGAGAAGTATTACTGCTTAAATAGACCGATGACTTTTCCATATCTATACATTGGCCTGAGGCTTCTACATACAATTGCAAAATCTCCAACACTGCCTTTGTCTCCTTGTTTATGGCTTGGCAAAATAATAAAGAGTCATCTGCAAATAGAAGATGTGAGATAAGAGGAGCTCTCCTACAAATGGACACACGATGAATATTCCCCACTAATTCTGCTTTCTGCAAGAGAGATGTAAATCCTTTTGCACATAAAAGAAAAAGATAAGGTGATAGAGGGTCTCCTTGATGGATTCCTCTAGTGGGGTGAATCATACCTTATTGCTTTCCATTAATCAAAATGGAAAGAGAAGTTAAGGAAACACAGCTCCTCACCCTATCCACCCAATCTCCTGGGAAGCCCAACTTAAGCATGATCTTTCTTAAAAATTCTCATTCTACCCTTTCATAGGCTTTGCTAATATTAAGTTTCATAGCAAGTGTCCCAATTTTCCCTTTCTTCTGACCTTGCATCATATGTAAAGCCTCATGGGCCACTAGCACATTGTCTATAATTAATCTTCCTAGTACAAAAGTACTCTAGGTTGGAGAAATAATTTGGGGCAGGATTTGTTTCAACCTGTTAGCGAGCACCTTTGCAATAATCTTATAAACGACATTACAAAGGCTAATAGGCCTATAATCAGACATCTTAACAGGATTTTTAATTTTTGGAATAAAAAAAAAATAGGTATGATTTAGAGCAGGAAGCATATGACCAGTATTAAGGAATTCAAGGATAGGAGACACAACATTATCACCAAAAATATGCCAAAAATTTTGGTAAAAAAAGGGCATTCATATCATCTGGTCCAGGAGCCTTTGTAGGTCCCATTTGGAACAAAGCTGCTTTAATTTCATTTGCACTGAATTCGCTGTACAGTGTTTGTTGCATTTCAGTTGACACCTTTTGTTGTACTACTTTTAAACACTACTCAATCTGGTTGCATGAGCCTGAAGAAAACATAGTATTAAAATAATACATAGCCACTCCTGCCACATCTTCTATAGGGATGGCAATAAAAGTCCAACCCATAGATACCCGGTCCAGCCCGACCCTTATGGGTCAAATTTTACCTAGCCCAATAAATAATAGGGCCGGGTATGGGTCTTTAAAAAAAACCCGAAGCGGGTCCAGGTCGAGTTCGGGTTTTTGTCATACCCGGCCCGGACCCGACCCATTTAGATATAAAATTACCAAAAACCCCATATATATATATAAACCAAAAATACCATACTTCCTCTCATATTCCATACTCAGCCTCCATCCATTTCCCTCATAACCTCACTCTCCTCTCCCTCTCTCACTAATGGACTCACCCTCTTTTCCCTCTCTCACTCACTTTCACTCACGGACTCAACCTCAAGCTCTGACCTCTGTCACTCACCACCACCATCACACGATCTCACCATCGGCCTCAAGCTCCGTCACCGTCAATCTCAAGCTCTGTCACTGCCGATCTCAAGATCGTCACATGTTTGTTTCTTTCTTTCTTTGTCTTCTCTGAGCTTCGATCTATGTTCTCCAAGTGTAGCTCAACCAAGATCTGCCACCTCTACCAAGATCTGCCACCGCCAAGATCTCTCCATTTTTTTTTTTTTAGGTTCGTTACTTGGTACCTAAAAGGGGTATTATTATGTATATTCATTTGTGGGATTTATTTTGTAGATTTTTGAAATTGATGTAATGGTCCTAGATTTGGATTTGGGGAATTTATTTTGTATATATTTGAACTTGTGGCAAATCTTGTTCTAAGGAAGAATTTTTTTTTATGTATTTGGGTTATGTATATAGGATTTATGCATGGGTTTGTGATTTTTATGTATTATTTCTTGTGAGTTCTATATTTGAGGTTGTGATTTCTATATTTAGGTGTGTTTTGAAAGGGAAAATGAGAAATCTAAAAGTAAATTATTGTAGATTTATGTGAAATTTGAAATCTAAAATTATTGTAGAAATCTGAGATTTATTAAATTAATTATGGATTTTTTAAAAAAAAAAACTGGGCCACAATTTAGCCATTAGGACTTAGGATTGGGCCCTAAAGTGGGTGGGCCCCGCGAGGCCTGTGAAGCCCGACGGGCCAGGTTTGGAGTTCAAAAAAAAATCCGTTTATTAACCGAATCGAGTTCATGTAACGGATATAAACCCATGGGTCGGGTTCGGGTATAAAGAAACCTGGCCCGAACCCGACCCGTAGCCATTCCTAATCTTCTATATCCTTATGCCAACTGCCATATGGGTCTATGATTCTCTTAATGAAATTTCTCTACCTTCTCTGAGATGATTTTGAGTGGAAAAATCTTGTATTTTTATCACCATGTTTGATCCAATTCACATGAGACCTTTGAGCCCAATATACTTCCTGCTTTCTAAGCCATTCATCCAACTCCTTGCTAGCTTGTATGAACTCACTCTGGTTCTATAAAGTTGGTGGAGCACAATTCAAACACTCTATCTACTTCTGTAAAGTTTTAATCTCTTCCATACCAGGGTGTGTTTTTTATGACCCCCAAGCCCTTAAATCCAAACTGCACCCCTTTATTTTCAGTCTGACCATTTCCAATGCCGACTTACCACCATCACTGTTTTCCCAAGCTTCTTGAACCACCTTTTCACAGTCATCCCAGAGCAACCATGCCTTTTTGAATTTAAAACCACACTTCCCTCTATCCTTTCGTCTTGGAGCTGTACGGTTCTAGAGAATTAGTGGTAGATGATCCGAGGCATGTGAAATGATATGTGTGATAGTTGTTTTGAGAAATTTCGACTTCCATGCCTCATTAGCCACAACCCTATCTAGTCATTCCTTTGTATTGGCAACCCTCGGTCTCCTATTATTCCATGTGAATGAGTATCCAATAAATCCTAAATCAACAAGGTTTCATAATTCCAAAGCTTCTCGGTACACGTCAAGCTGTCGGGATGGGACTGGTCTGCAACTTAATTTTTCCGTCGAGCTCAACATCTCGTTAAAGTCCCCAATACACATCCAAGCACCGTCAACATAAAAGCTGATATGGGAGAAAAGAGCCCATGACTTAAAGCGATCTTTTGTCTTTGGCCAACCATAAAATCCCGTTAGTAACCATCAAACCCGGTTATTTTACTACAAACCGATTCTTGAAAGGTAACTCACTACACCACTGATTAATACCTTCTATATCTAGCCGAGTTTCCATAAGGATACATCTTGAGGGAGCTTGTTCCTTCACTATTTTGTAAAGACTACTAACGATCCAAGAGGTACCAAGCCCTTGGCAGTTCCAGCTCAGTATTTTCATTACTCCCGGCAAGGGTGGTCCTCCACCCCCGCCAATATGTAAACAGACTTGCCATCTTCAAAATCTACCTTGGAGAGTTTATGAAAAGTAGTTTTAGGTCCTCTGTTATATTCCTCAGCCAGGACATCTCCCACCCCTCTCTTTCCCATCGTGGACTTCGTAGTGGTATTAGATAATTCTAGAGGCCTAACATCCATTTTTCTTATTCTAGTCCACGTATTTTTTGGCTTGTTGGGCTTTGACTGCTTATGGCCCAAAACTGTGTTGGTTGCATTTGGCGCATTATTTGAATCATCATTTAAATTTGGAAGCAAATCTCCACTCGGCGGTAATTTCGGCAAATTTTTATCCGTGTTTGAATTTTGAGCGGCATTATCCTCGAAGATTTTCCCTTGAATCTCAGGAGCAATCCCTCCAAACCCGTGCCTTCCATTCTGGGATAGTTGATTGTCTCTGGAATTCGATGCCCTAGCCACCGCCATCGCCACTTCTTGCACTTCACTGTTCTCCTTAGCTAGGTCATCAGTCCTACCCATTGTCATGGCCCTCGGTGGACTATCTCTACTCCAACGTGGTGGGGGCTTACTCCGTCCACTGTCTGCTTTCAACCAATCCCCGTATTGGTAGTCAATAGAAGTAGCCTTTTTCAACACTACAAAGTGCGTCGGACAATGATAGAGATCATGACCTAAGACCCCACAGTAATGGCAAAAAAATTGGCATCCTTTCATACTTATACTTGACCCAATGACACTTGCCATCTGACCCTAGCAGAAAACCACCTCTCCGTAGAGGTTTAGATATAGGAAGAGCAACCCTAACCCTCAAGAAAAAATTATGATCATCTATGCGCCGCCTTCGCTCCACATCCTCTACCGCCCCTATCCTATTTCCCACCTTTGTTGCCACATTTGGAGACATCATATCGAAAGGCTCCCCCCATATTTGGACACACAGTGAGGCATGCTCCAAAACTACATTATTTGCACTCATACACCAAGTGAGCATTAAGAGTTGATTATCAAATGTCCATGGACCTCCCTGTAAGAGCCATTCGAGTTCATACTCCGATTGGAACTTGAATTGGAAGAGGTTAATACCCACCTCAGAAATCTGCAACTCCTTGTCTAATCCCCCCACGCTCGGCGTAGCATGTTTTTTGCTGCCTTCCTATTAAAGGGCTTGCACGTTAGGAACTTCCCTATCAAACTTAACGCACAACTATCAATCTCATCCATCCTTCCCTCATCTGAGACCTATATATTTTCCTCCTCTTTAGATGTTAACTTCAAACTTACCATGCTTTCTATAACATCTTCAGCCATAGCTTCTGCTTCCAACACCTAGTAAGCATGGAACGATGCGGAGATACAGAATGGCTTTGAGAAGGGTTGAAGGGTTAGAAAGAGTGGTGATGGAAAAAACCCTTGGGATAACCAATGGAGCAAGGCTCGTTTTCATGAGAGAAAGAGCTTCTACAAGAGAAGGGTCCAGTTGTTGAGTTCAAATAGTAAGTTTTTAATAAATGAAATTTTCTCTTAGAGTTATCTTATTTTATTTAGGACTAAGTCTCTAAATTTTTTTTTTTTTTTTTTGTTTAGTTTCAAATTGTTTGTCAATACTTGATTTAGTCACAAAATATTAAATTAACAAAACTACACTAAGGATATGTAATGTTAGGGGTGTCAATACTTAAAAAGCAATTTTGTCCTGGACACACACACACACTTAGGGTTTGTTTGGATATCGCTTATTGCTGAGAACTAAAAACTAAAAATTGAAAATTGAAAACACTGTTGCAAAATAATTTCTAAATGTGTGAATAGTGCCATGGAATCTAGTTTTAAAGTTAATTTTGCCAGATTCTGTACTTGAGGGTCTCGTGAACAATGTATGGGACCCAAGGAAAAAAACGCAAACATGTAGAACGTGTAACCTACCGCTATCCAAACTCACACTTATAATTTTTTTTTTTTTTTTAATTTGAGACTAAGTCTTTTATTGTTATTGTTGTTGTTGAATTTCCAATTTTTTTCCAATTAAATAATGGTAATACATTTTTGTACATATTGATGGCAAAGTAGACAATTTGAGATACTCATTAAAGTTTATAAAGATGATAATTTCTATTATATGTATGTGTGTGAGTGTGTGTGTAATTTGGCCCTCCCAAACCAAAATTCCTTGCTACACCCCTGACTCTTGCCAAGTATCAAGTGAAGTAATATGAGAACTCTTACCATTTATCTTACCATTTGGTGAGAACACGAACTTTGAGTTCTAATTCTCTGCCCTTCTAAATAATTGCTGGTCATTGCTCAGCAGGCTACCTCAAGTCAGACTTAGGCATATCTGTGGGGAAGCCAATAAATGTGAAGACTTGTTAGCCAAGAGAGGATGCCTTCAGAGTGAAATTGTTTTTAAAGATTCCCCCCTCCAGGGAACTTTCTCTTTTGTTAAGCTTTGATGCTTCTGGTCTGTACTGTAATGGAATATCTGCCTCTACAGTGCCTTTGGTGGCTGGTTAAGCTTTGATGCTTCTAGTCTATAAAGTAATAGAATATTTGCCTCTACTGTGCCTTTGGGAGCTGGTTAATTTTTTTTCTATGTTAATCTCCTTATTACCAACAACAACAACAAAAAATAGCCAGCCACATATTCCGGACTTATTAAGGAAATTTTAGTGCATATAAGTACTCAATCCCACACATGGCTTTGTACCATCAATTTAATTCTCCCGCTTTATCTCTCTCTCAACTATCTCAAGCCAAGAAAATTTTCAGGTGAGTCTGACAAACTTCTCTATGAATATAATATGTTTTATTTAACTTTGGTGGATGAAGCTTGCTAACTATCTGAGCTTAATGGCACTCTAAACTTCCAAAAGAGGGGAAGAAATTCAAGAGATTCTTTCTCAAGCTGAGAACCATAAGATATTTCTTTTTCAACTTCATCATCATCATAATTTAAATAATCATACGCAATGTTTTTGTTGAAATCGAAATGATCAACTACTATAAAACCCCCCTAGATAATAATTTAATAAATAAATTTGGTTGAATTCTTACTAGATCTCATAATCTGGTGGTCACACATGGACTTACCCTTTTCTTCAACTTTTGCAGAGAAGCTGACTTGTGAGAAACAAAGTGCAGAGTTTTAAAGCTTTTGAGTGACCAAACACCATGGCCAAGGACAATTTACAGGTGCTAAATGCACTAGATGCAGCAAAAACACAATGGTACCATTTTACAGCAATCATCATTGATGGAATAGTCTTTTCCTGATGCATATGATCTATTTTGCATCTCTCTTGTGACAAAGCTGCTTGGGCTGCTGCTAATGGTTTAGCATTCTGTGGAACTCTAGCTGGTGAGCTCTTCATGAGTCTATGGTTTGACTCTCATGCTCATGGTTATATACTCAGTTGCTTTCTTAGGTAGGAAGTGATAGAGGAAGTACAGAATTGATGAAGACGAAGAATAAGGAGTTGTGTTTGAAATCTGAGAAAGAGGAAGACTAACGGCTAGTTCTACCAATGGTAACTTAATTCTAAGATCAAAACGGTGTCGTGTGACTTAAAAGGAAGAAGAAGGTTTAATGTGTTAAAGTGAAACGGTGACATTTTGGTTTTAATACAAATGATGCCGTTTTGATCTATCTTCCTTAGAGTTCCAGTCTCAAGAATCACTCTGTTCTTCAAGGTGCTCAAGGCTAGTTTAGATGTAAAGAGAGATTCAGTTTCAATCATAACTGTCTTTACTTGAATTCAGGAGTTTGTTATTGGGTTGTTGCAATATGGTTATGATAGTGTTTTCTAGAAGGTTCTTGATTTTATGTATTCACATGCACTATAAGTAAGAGCTCTGGTTAATGTATTGAACTTGAGCTTGCATAATCAAATTTCTTCTTTTTCAAAAATTGTTCTTCTCTCTCTCTCTCTCTCTCTCTCTCATAGTTTTTCCACCATTGATAACCACCTTCAAGCTTCAAAATCTCACATGGTATCAGAGCTCTCAATCCATGGCTTCAACTACACCTGCAAAATCTTCTCAATCCATATATACTACTCCAATTCAATCATCTTCCACTCACACAACTTCATCCTAATCTCCATTATTGTTACTCTCCAATATGTCAAACCTAATGTTAATCAAGTTAGATTACACTAACTACATACCATGGAAACACCAACTAATCACAATATTGGAAGCATACTCGTTGATTGAACACATTGATGATACAACTCTAAAATCATCTCCTTTTGTGCTTGATGCTATAGGAAATCCAACTTCAGTTGTGAATCCTAATTTTCAAGATTGGAATATCAAAGACAAGGCCTTGCTTTCTTTGATCAATTCCACTCTCACTCCTCAAGTTTTCTCACTTGTTATTGGTATCACAAGCTTAAGGGAGGTCTGGAACACTCTTGAACAGAGGTTCACCTTCACATCAAGAGCTAACATACTGGATCTTAAACTTGAGCTCCAAAGTCTAAAGAAAGGATGTGATTCTGTAATAGTTTTTTGCAAAAAATCAAAGTTGCTCGTGATAAACTTCTTGCAATAGGAGTTATTGTTGATAATGAAGAATTGATTTGCATTGTGCTCAGAGGACTTCCTAGCTAGAGAATTTGCTCACTTTTGCTCTGCAATTCAAACTAGGAGTGATCCTATCACTTATGAACAACTAGCCATTGTGTTGCAAAGTGAAGAGCAAGCAATAATGGAGCACTCAGATTCAATTCCTCACTCATTAGCTATGTTTGCTTCTAATAGCAAATCAAATAAGACCTCTCAAAATCATGGTTTTGGAAGAGGAAGGGGCAGAAATAGCTCCAATCGAGGAAGAGGAGGAGGTAGATTTAATCATGATGGAGGTCAACAATTCACATCTCAGACATCTCAAGGTTTTTCTCCTCAAAACTATCAAAATCAGAATTCTTCTCATGCTCTCAAGGCTGATCGTCCAAAATGCCAGATTTGTGGAAAATCTGGACATCTAGCCTTAGATTGTTACCACAGAATGAACTTTTCTTATCAGGTAAAGAATCCCCTAGCTAAACTTGCTGTCATGGCTAGTACTTCTAATGCAGCTATCACCTACAATTAGGATCCTTGGCTTGCTGACTCTGGCACATCTGACCATCTTACTACCAATCTTAACAACCCTACAATTCAATCTCAATATAAAGGACCTGAACAAGTCACTGTGGGCAATGGTCAGACTCTACCAATCAATCATATAGGTAAACTACTCTTCCCACCAAATATCACAACTTTATACTTAAAGATGTTTTACATGGGCCTAGAATAGCTATGAACTTACTCTCTATTCATAAATTTTTCTTCCACAATAATTGCCCTTGTCACTTTAATGCAAATGAACTTAAAATTCAGGATATTCCTACGGGGAGACTCCTCTACAAGGGCTTGAGTGAGAATGGAGTTTATCCAATTTACTCAAGGAATTTTCTCAAGCCAATTGTCTTCAATTCTCCTTCAACACCACAATTTTCCCAATCAGCTCAATCTTCTCATTTTCCTTTTGCATTTCATGTAAATAGGGTTAATAAGTGGCTGTTACGGCATCATAGGCTAGGGCACCCTAGTAATAAAGTGCTTAATACAACACTGTCTTCTGTGGATGCAACTTGTATTTTACCTATAATTAATTTTGTCACTCATTGTAAGCATTCTCTCAATGGAAAAATGCATCAATTACCTTTTGATAAATCTGATTTTAAGACTTCTAAACCCCTTGAATTGATTCACTCTGATGTTTGAGGTCTAGCCCCCACTACCTCTATCAATGATTTTCAGTATTATGTTCTTTTTGTAGATGATTATGAAAGCACGGAAATGTGTCGAAAACACACGAGCAGTTTAGACCCCCAAATTAAAGTTACAGCTTGGTTGATTTTACACTAACTTAATACAAGTGTGGAATAGTGTAAACACAAGCATATAAGCAAGACAACTACTTTAATCCATATTTAAAGCAACACAGCAGTAAAAATGAAATGACCAAGAGTAGGGAAGAGAGATGCAAACACAGATAACACCAAAATGTGTTATCGAAGAGGAAATTGAAGAACTCGGCGAAAAACCTCTCTGCCACCCTCCAAGCGGAAATCTATCCACTAGACAATCAGTTAGGATACATGGGTTAGCAAGAGACCCTCCAAGCCTAATCTACCCGATGTACCTAAGCGCTCCAAACTCCTACTCCAACAAGGCTTCTCGGAACCGTGTCTTGTCTTAGTTCTCTAGATCCCGCAACAAGCTTTATGTTGCATCTGCCATCATCGGCTTCTTCCAATGCTTCCTAGCAGCACCAAAACGTCACTTAACACTCTTAAAGGGTGTGGTGAGTGTTTGGGCTATCAACCTCTCAATGGTATGGAAATGGAGAGATAGGAGATGAGGAAATTCCCAAAACAAATGTGTAGAGGATTGTGGGTAGAAAAATCTCTAACTCTCAAGGTGTTTGGCTAGGATTTTTCTCTCAGAAGCTCTCATCTCAATTGTGAGTAATGTGGGTATAAATAATGTGGGTACAGAAAGTGTGAATCAGACTAGACAGGCTGGTAGAACAGATTGTCTCGCAGGTGTCTCGTGGGAAGGCCTTACTCGCGAGATACTTACGAGACACAGCTATCTCCACTTGGCCTAACTCTTCGCATTCCAGCATGTGCAGGGCACATGTATCACTTCGCAAGAAGCTAAGTCGCGAGATACCCGCGAGAATTCTTCAATCTTCAAATGCTTGAGTCTTCACACTCTCTCTCTCTAACACACAACCCTTACAATGAAATTCCACAACAAATACATATAATTACAATCAAACTTGGCACGGAATATAAGCCAACAAAACATATAGTTGTAAATAATAACTTTACAATCTCCTCCTTTGGCTATTCTGTGACAAAACCCCTAAAACAGACTCTAGAATTAAACGTGAGTTTGGAAACATTGGCAAAACTCACTCACACCTAATCTAGAAACTGTGAAGCTCTTGAACCATAATGACAAGTATCTCTTGAAACACAACAACACAATAAGTTCATTATTATGCAAAAAACTTGTAATGAAAAATGGAACAAGCACAATGCGATCAAGCAAAATTGTATAAAGTACTAGACCATGGCTTGACCAAACATGCAATCACATATACAATAGTGATCACAATGCTCATTCACACTTAGAATGAACATCCGGACATGCAAGCTAATTAGCTTAATTGCAAACTACCATTTGCATGTCCAACACTCAACCAATGCATAAAAACATATATGCATCTAAGAACAATCCTACATAGCCACAAGAGTAAGGTACTTAAGACATAATAGCAATATCTTAAAAGTACAAGAGAAATGCTATAAAAGCATTGAGAGAATCACAAATTAGACTGAAATAAAACAGCAATTAAAACAAAGTATTAAAGCTTTAAACAAAAACAGTAGCAGTAAAGACAGTAAGCATAAAACAACAGTTACAAAAACAAAACAAAAAATTAAACCATTTATAAACCAATAACCAATGCTTATAAGTCTAAAACTATGCTCCCCCTAACACTGTGCAAGCTCTTCCTCAGCTCTCCCTCAAAATTTTCTCCCCCTTTTTGACCGAAATGGCCAAAGAGGCTAGAACTGATCCGACTTGGAGTCTGATCCATGTGCACAGGACAAGTCCTGAATCTGTGATGATAACGCGGTGATCTGTCCTTGAAGGTATGCAAACTGGTTCGCGGTGTGCTGTACATGAGAATCCAGCACTTTAGACATCTGATCCATTTTAGCCAATAATTGATCAAGTTTGCTCAAACCTTGTGTTGGAGCAAAAGACGATGGCTGTGCTGAAGTTTCTGGAGCAGAAGTGAATCTATCAATCTCCTCCTCTATATCTCCACCCTCATCTTGCTTAACATGAGGTTGTGGGATGGTATGCACACCAGTCCTAGAACCTCTGATGTGGGCTATACTCCTAGACAAGGTATGAGCACCAATGGGATAGTCCCTCTGAACTACCGTAAGACCACTTGGAAGTTTGAGCCTCTCTTTTGCAATAAGGCCCATAATAAGAATGGGGAAGGGCATGATAGTCTTGGAGTTCTGCTTACTAATACTCTTTCTTAAGTAAGTGAAAGATGTGCCCACATATATCAATCTCTTTGTGAGTGAAGAGATCATATAGGAAGAAGGTCCTCAGAGCAGACAGTGTAGTTAGGTTTGTCACTGGGTACAAATTGTGAATCATCACATAGGCTAAGGTCCTTATCTTTGGTGAAAATGGTATTGTGTTCGTGGCATTCTTAGTCATTGTCCCATCAAGTGTTCTCACCATTTCTACAATAGAACCCAATTTATCCTCATATTGGGTGGTGATAGGCTGAGATGGAGGACGAATTTCAAGAAAGTCTTGAATGATATCCTTCATAATGACAAACTCTTTCCTTCTCACCTAGCAGTTGATGTGATCATCTTCTATAGTGGCGTTTGAGAAGAATTCTCTGATTATTTCTGAGTAGACCACTCTACTTGGTGTCAACAACTTGGTCCATGTCCTTTCTTTGAAAATATTAGGAATAAATGTGCCCTCCAGAGATTCCATTTGAACTACCCTTTCCATGATGATTGTTTTGTGCTTGTAACAGTCATTGAACTTCATATCAGCTTCCGTTGATTTGAAATGCTCAGAATCAGTGCGTGCACGTTTAGAAGACGATTTCTTCTTAGCTACATGCTTGGTGGGAGACATCCGCACAAGATCACAAAGCAAAAAGGGAACATGTGCACAAACACCAAAAACAGAACATAGAACTTGATTAGATTCAAGATAGTTCAAAACAAAGTTAAACTAACTTAAAACAGAGCATAGTTGACTCTTAACAACATGCTTAAATAAACAAATCTATAAAACATAAACACAATGCATGAAAATAAGTAATTGTGCATGTGTGTGCATCTGTGTGTATGTGTTGATGCATGTGTGTGCAGCATGAGATGCATGAGGGGTGCCTAGGTGTGTGCCTAGTGTGTGCATGGCGTGGCATTGAGGCACAAAATGGGCAAAGTGTGTAAAACACATAGCCATTGACAAAAGCATGAAAAACATGACAAAAAAGACCTAGAAACATGATTGGGACTAAGTTTAGTCCAATACATCACACAAATGTCACGTAGACATTTTGTTAAACACCTAACATGCAACTAAGCAAAACACATGAATAATGCATGAACATGATGAAAGCATGCCTAAATACATGTTAAAATGCCACAAGGGGCCAACACAGATGCACAATAAGCAAATGGGACTCAGCCCAATAAAACAAAATTGAAAGATTTGCACAAAATATAAGAAACCCAACCCAATTTCGAAAAATTCCCAAATTTTGAAACCCTGACATACATTACTACAAAATCTAAGAAAATTATGAAGAAAATGGTGAAAGAAACATACCTTGATGTAGAAACTGCAGAAGGATACTTGAAATTGATGAGGTTTTGAAAGAAATTGATTTTGGGTTGAAAGGGATACGAATGAGGTTATGCGAGGGAAGTGTTTGTGATTTGAAAAACTGTCACATCTGCTATATAAAACTGAAAACATGCGTTTTTCACGGGTTAGAGAGTAGCGAGACAGTCGCAAGACATTCGCAAGAATTGCCACTGAAACACAAAAGCTTTCGCGGGAAGCTTTAGGTCGCGAGACATTTGCGAGACAGTCGCGATACCCTCTGTCTGAATTTGGAAAAATCCAGTTTTTGCCAAATAACATTTCGCAAGAAGCTATTGGTCGCGAGGTAGTCACGATACATTCACGAGAGTTTCTGTGTGACATGATGAAAAAATTATTTCCCTCAAAACACTTTTCGCGGGAAGCTCTAAGTCACGAGCTTCTCGCGAAACAACCCCTGAACTAGATTTTGATGAAAAATACACAAACTGCATTTTGACCAAAAATACACACACGAAAGTATAAAATCACTTTCAAAAACATATAAAACACTCAAAAAAAATTTTGGGTTTGATCAACAAGTTCTTAAGCATACACATCACATTTGAACATGTACAATCACACAAATGAGATAAGCATTCATTGAAACAAAGTCTTGTGTGTTGTGGGTGAGTATCAAGTGTGAAATAATCCTTAGACCAGAGTGAAGCTTCAATGATCAGTTCAATCGAGTCATACACAACTGATACGAAATCAAGTGGACTATCTCAATTATAGAAATGAGTATATATGACCTCCCACACATTGATTACATAGCTTAGAAACTTTTCATTTGGCTTCTACATAAATCTTAAACTGATTACATTTGATCCATTTTGGATGATACATCTCCTTTTTGAGATCGGTACTTAATATTTTTGATATATCAACATTAGAAATTAGCCTTTGGCTTTTTGAGCACCATACATTTCAAAACACACGTCGCTTTTCCTTTTTCCTAGTCAAATACTAGTATGTGCGACAGGCTTTTGCAACTCAATATTTCTTTTCATTTGGAGATTTACATTTAGTGAGCTCTTTTGCAAAAACAAAAAAATATAAAGTGGGAAGAGATATAGACACAAGTCTATGCATGTATCAAGACTATTGACCAATCATTCATGACAAGCTTGAAAATCTATTTACAACAATCACGCATAATTTTCAAGATTTCTTCCACAAAGATAAATGTTCATACATAACAAGCTAAACTCGTAAATGCACTACGTCATAAGTACGAAGGTACTAAGCCAAACTCACATGAGATATGCACAAAACGAGCGATCAAACTTTTTAAAGGTTTTTCAATTTTTATGGGTTTTTGTTTTTTTTTTTTTTTTAACACACTCAAAAACAAATCGAAATAAAGTAAGATCAACAAAACAAAAACAGGCACAAGCCAAACAGATAAAAGAAACATGATCGAATGGAACATGTGTGACCAAAACAACAAGTATGCAACAAAAAGCACAAAGGGTCACACACGAGATAGAGTTCAAGGAATGATACCGACACAGATGGTCTTATGCAAAGATTCAAACTTTGGACCATCAAGAAGTTTAGTAAATATGTCAGCCTTCTGGTTGTCAGTGGTGATGAACTCCAAATACAAAGTCTTTTCCTCCACCAAATCTCAAATGAAGTGGTACCGGATCTCGATATGCTTTGATTTCGAGTGTTGGACAGGATTTTTCGATAAATTTATGGCACTTGTGTTATCACAGAACACACACATAGTATCTTAAGTGATTCCATAATCATGTAAAAGCTTCTTCATCCATAATAATTGTGCACAACAACTTGCCCCAGCAATGTATTCGGCTTCAGCCGTTAAAAGAGAGACTGAATTCTGTTTTTTGCTCATCCATGACACCAAGTTATTTCCAAGGTAAAAACACCCACCGAAAGTGCTTTTCCTATCATCAATACATCCGGCCCAGTCAGCATCAAAATATCCAGCTAGGCACTCATTCGAGTCTCTTAAATACCAAATTCCATAATCAGATGTGCCATTTATGTAGCGGATAATTCGTTTGACCGCAGTCAAGTGTGATTCTTTGGGCGTCGCCTGGAATCTAGCACAAACTCCAACACTGAAAGCGATGTCTAGTCTGCTAGCAGTGAGATATAAGAGACTACCAATCATACTTCGATAAAGTGTTGGATCCACATCTATACCTGCTGCATCATGACTCAATTTTGCTGACGAACTCATGGGAGTGGAAGTGTGCTTCTTTAAGTCTAAGCCAAATCGTTTTACAAGATTTTTGGCATATTTCTCTTGAGATATAAATATCCCATCTTCTCATTGTTTCACTTGAAGCCCTAAGAAGTAGTTCAATTCTCCCACCATGCTCATCTCAAACTCCCTTTTCATTTCTTCTAAGAATTCATAAGTTAGATGATCAATTGTGGATCCAAAGACAATGTCATCCACATATATGAGCAACAAGGAGATAATTCTCATCCCTTTTGACAAACAAAGTTCGATCGGCTTAACCTCTCGTGAAACCATGATCTAAGAGATATGTGGTGAGGCGATCATACGAAACTCTAGGTGCTTGTTTCAGCCCATATAATGCCTTCTTCAGCCGTAACACATGGTCAGGAAAGTAAGGGTCTTGAAACCCTTTTGGTTGTTCCACAAACACTTCTTCATTCAAAAATCCATTCAAGAAAGCACTCTTCACGTCCATTTGATACAACTTGAAATTCATAATGCAAGCTATGAAGAGAAGAATTCTAATTGACTCTAATCTTGTAACCAGTGCAAAAGACTCATCAAAATCTATGCCTTCAACTTGAGTATATCCTTAAGCCACAAATCTCGACTTACTTCAAACAACTTCACCATCTTCATCAGTTTTGTTCTTAAAGATCCACTTGGTGCCAATGACATGTGTAACCTTGAGCCTTGGTACCAGCTCCCATACATCATTTCTAACAAACTGGTGTAACTCTTAGTGCATGGACTCTACCCAATTCTCATCCTTCAATGCTTCCTCCACTTTCTTTGGTTCAAACTGAGCAAGGCAACAGTTGTATGTCACATGATTCACAGTATAAGCTCGTCCTTTTCTCAGCCGAAGTCCCTCATCTAAGCCAACAATGATATTGCTTAAGGGATGATTGAGGATTACACTTGATGATGGTCTTATGGACGTGGAAGGTTCCTCATCACACGAGATTAGAGGTTGAACTTCCGAAGGGGTGAATGGACTAGGAGATCCTTGAGTCAATCTAGTCACCCTTCTTGGTATAGGAGGTGTAGACTCCTCTTCTGGTAATTCTTTCTCAGCATCTTCACCTTGAAACATTTCAACATCTTGCTCATTCCTCTTAAGGGTTTGGCCTTCACCATCATCATCAATACCGTTTTCAGAGATAGTGTCATCAATGACCACATTTATTGATTCCATCACCGTCTTAGTGCGCTTGTTATACACTCTATATGCTCGGCTATTTGTGGAGCAACCAAGGAATATCCCTTCATCACTTCTAGAATCAAATTATTCAAGATTCTCCCTATCATTGAGAATGTAGCACTTACTTCCAAATATTCAAAAATATTTCACTTTTGGTTTCTTCTCTCTCCAAATTTCATATGATGTCTTCTTAGTTCCTGCTCGGAAGTAGATTTTATTCCCAATGTGGCACGATGTATTCACAGCTTCAGCCCAAAACTTCTATGGAATGTTTTTGTTAAGTAACATTACTCTTGCTATTTCTTGAATCACCCAGTTTTTTCTTTCAACCACCCCATTCTGTTATGGAGTTTTGGCATCTGAAAATTCCTTCTTAATGCCATGTTCATTGCAAAATGCTTTAAACTTAGCATTTTCAAACTCCTTCCCATGATCACTTCTGATTCTAACTATGGGAACTCCTTTTTCATTCTACAACCTCTTGCACAGCTTTTCAATCTTGTCACATGCTTCTAACTTCTCCCTAAGAAAGTCCACCCAAGAATATCTTGAGAAATCGTCAACAACCACCATTATATATCACTTTCCACCCATGCTTTCTGTTCTAGTTGGACCCATTAAGTCGACATGTAGTAACTCCAAGGGACAAGACGTAGCAACTACATTTACTTCAAGATGGCTTGACTTTGTTTGTTTTCCCAATTGACATGGACCACAAACATTCTTCTCAACTTTTCCAAACTTTGGTAAGCCAATCACAGCTTCAAGCTTAGACACTTTTGCCACCTGTTTGTAGTTAGCATGTCCAAGACATTGATGCCACAACTCCAAAAGATTCACTCGAGCACTCCTACATGCTATGCTTGGTTTAGGAATGACACCATAACAATTGTCGATGGTCCTTAATCCTTTCAAAGCTTGAACACCTTCTTCATTCAAGATTAGACATCCTTTCTTTGAGAATTGGACTAAGAAGTCTTCATCACAAATCTGAGTAATACTCAGCAAGTTCACTTTCAATCCCTTAATATACAGCATATCAGTCAACAGAGGCAATCCCAAAATATCCACCGTTCCCTTTCCAAGGACTTGTGAGTGACTACCATCTCCAAATGTCACAAAACCATCTTCCTTCTCTTTAAGGGTTTTGAACAGAGATGTATCTCCAGTCATATGCCTTGAACAACCGTTGTCAAGATACCACAAACATGAGTTAAACACTTTTAATGCAGTATGAACAAAAAGACAAGCATGGGAGAGACATTCTTGACCATAAAAGTAGGACTCAGTTTTCTTTATTTCATTCAAAGATGAGTGTAGTTTCCTTTTTAGACGATCAAGATTATCACACAAGTGTCTATTCCTTCTCTTATATTCATGAACTAAGGAATTAGACACATAAGCTGTTATGTATATCATGGTTCCTATGAACTAAGGATTTCAGCATGTGACTAAAGATTCTAGCATGTTTCTTTGATTTAAATAACTCTAAAAGTGTATTACTAGAACAGTCTTCAAATATGCCCATAGAGTCATTTTCACAAACACCTCTACTATCCTTCATGTTGGCCATTACTGAGGGGTCAAGGATCACACTTAGGTATTAAAACCACACAAGTGTACCCGCTCTGATACTAATTGAAAGCTCAAAAATGTGTCAAAAACACACAAGCAGTTTAGACCCCCAAATTAAAGTTACGGCTTGGTTCATTTTACACTAACTTAATACAAGTGCAGAATAGTGTAAACACAAGCGTATAAGCAAGACAACTACTCTAATCCATATTTAAAGCAACACAATAGTAAAAATGAAATGAACAAGAGTAGGGAAGAGAGATGCAAACACAGATAACACCGAGACGTGTTATCAAAGAGGAAACCGAAGAACTCGGCGAAAAACCTCTCCACTGCCCTCCAAGCAAAAATCAATCCACTAGACAATCAGTTAAAATACATGGGTTAGCAAGAGACCCTCCAAGCCTAATCTACCCGATGTACCTAAGCCCACCAAGCTCCTACTCCAACAAGGCTTCTCAGAACCGTGTCTTGTCTTAGTTCTCCGGATCCCGCAACAAGCTCCATGTTGCATCTGCCATCATCGGCTTGTTCCAATACTTCTCAGCAGCACCAAAACGCCACTTAACACTCTCAAAGGGTGTGGTGAGTGTTTGGGCTATCAACCTCTCAATGGTATGGAAATGGAAAGGTAAGAGATGAGAAAATTCTCAAAACAAATGTATAGAGGATTATGGGTATAACAATCTCTAACCCTCAAGGTGTTTGGCTAGGGTTTTTCTCTTAGAGACTCTCACCTCAATTGTGAGTAATGTGGGTATAAATAGTGTGAGTACAAAAAGTGTGAATCAAACTGGATAGGCTGGCAGAACAGAATGCTTCGAGGGTGTCTCGCGAGAAGGCCTTACCCACGAGATACTCACGAGACACAGCTGTCTCCACCTGGCCTAACACTTCACATTCCAGCATGTGCAGGGCACATGTATCCCTTCGCGAAAAGCTAAGTCGCAAGATACCCGCAAGAATTCTTCAATCTTCAAATGCTTGAGTTTTCACACTCTCTCTCTCTAACACACAACCCTTACAATGAAATCCCACAACAAATACAAGGTACAACAGATTGAATATAATTACAATCAAATTTAGCACGGAATATAAGCCAACAAAACATAGTGTTGTAAATAATAACTTTACAGATTACTCCAAATTTACATGGCTTTTCCTATTAAAATTCAAGTCTGATGTTTTTGATGTTTTCAAGTACTTTAAAGCTACAATAGAGAATCAACTTGAATATAAAATTAAGATTTTGAGATCTGATAGAGCTGGTGAATTTACCTCCAATGCTTTTAAAAGATTTTGTTCCTCCAATGGTATTATTCAACATCTCTCATGTCCTCATACTACTCAACAAAATGGGGGAGCTGAGAGAAAACACGGGCACTTGGTTGAGTGTGCACTTACCATGTTATCACACTCTCAACTTCCATCCCCTTACTGGTCCTATGCCATTTCCACAACAATTCACATTATTAACAGGCCTCCTACCCCAAATCTCAAGAATCAAACTCCTTGGGAGTTTTTGTTCCTCACCAAACCTAATCTTTCACATCTAAAGACTTTTGGTTGTACCTGCTTCCCTTTACTTAGACCATACAATTCTCACAAACTTCAACCTCATACAACGTCTTGCATTTTTCTTAGATATCCTGCTTATACCAAGGGTTACATCTGTTTGGATCCTATTTCCTCTCAGATTTACATCTCCAGACATGTCTTATAAAATGAAAATGATTTCACTGCTTTACAGTCTTTACCCACTGTTTCAACTACTCCTGCTCCCACACAGTCTTCTCCCTCTACATCTCTTTTACTTTTTCCTCTTCCTGTGTCAGACAACACTATGCCTACCTCTTCTGTTCCTTCACATCAACCTCTAAACCACTCCATTTCTTCCACCACACCTCAATATAGCTCTTCTACTATCCCTACATCTTCTACCTCTAACCCTATCACTACTGATCCTGTGCCTATACCTGATCAGTCCCTATCCTATCTGGTTCCTACTCCTAGCACCAATGACTTACCTTCTGTTCCACAAATGGCTTCTATTTTTCAAGTTCATTCTATTATCAATACACACCCTATGATTACAAGGTCCAAAGATGGCATTTGTAAGCCTAAAGCACTTGCTGCTAAGGCTGGTTCTGATAAGTATCAACCAGTGGTCAAGCCTGCCAAACTAACCAAGGCTTCTTCCAGTCCAAAACCTGATTACACTCTCATTGAAACCCTTTCTTACAAAGTTGCAGCCCAATATCCTCAGTAGCATGCTACAATAGATGAGGAATTTGCAGCCTTGCAGAGACAAGGCACTTGGTCTTTAGTTTCTCCTTCTCCATCTCAGAATGTAGTTGGTTGCAAGTGGGTATTCAAGCTTAAACTAAACAGTGATGGCAATATCAATAGGTACAAGGCTAGGTTGATTGCTAAGGGATTTCATCAACAATATGGTGTGGACTTTAAGGAGACTTTCAGCCCAGTTATTAAACCTCCAATAGTTAGAATCATTCTCTCTCTTACTGTCCAATTTGACTGGCCTTTAAGACAGTTGGATGTTAGGAATGCATTTCTTCATGGTTTCTTAAGGGAGGAGGTATATATGGTGCAGCCCCTTAGGTATGTCGATCCATCTTATCCTAATTATGTCTGCAAGCTTTGGAAGTCTCTCTATGGTCTTAAATAGGCACCAAGGGCCTGATTTGATAGATTTTCTACTCAACTTTTGCATATGGGGTTTCAAGCTTCTCTTGCTGATTCTTCCTTATTCATTCTTCACCATGGCAAGCTCGTTGTTTATCTCTTAGTATATGTGGATGACATAGTGATCACTGGGAACAATCCTAAGTTCTTAGATTCTTTGATTACTTAGTTGAGTGAGGCTTTTGAGCTCAGGGATTTGGGCCCTCGTCACTACTTCCTTGGCCTTCAAATCACAAGATCATCTAAGGGTTTGTTTCTCAATCAAGCTAAATATGCTTAAGATTTGCTTCTCAAGCTTAACATGCACTCTTCCAAGCCTGCCAAATTTCCTTGTGCTCCTCATCTTAAATTGGTTCCCAATGAGGGGTCTTTTCTTCCTAATCCCCATAAGTATCAAACCTTTGTTGGCTCCCTCCATTAATTGACTTTCACACGCCTAGATTTAAGCTTTGCTGTGCATCAAGTTTGTCAATTTATGTCTTTTCCCACAGATATTCATCTTATTGCTACTAAACGCATCCTTTGATACATCAATGGCACTCTCAATTTTGGTATTCTCCTTCAACCTGGTCCCATCTCTCTTTTTGCCTTCTCAAACTCAAATTGGGTAGGTGATCCTTTTGATAAGCGCTCTACTACTAGTTTTATTGCTTGCCTTGTCTACAACCCTATTACCTAGAATGCTAAAAAGCAAGATATTGTTTCCCGATCTTCCACTGAGTTTGAATATCATGCTTTAGCTTCTACTACTACTAAGCTCTCTTGGCTTTGCTAGGTGTTAAAGGACCTTGGGACCTTCCTCTCTTCTTCCCCTAAACTTTGGTGTGATAATGTATCTGCCTTGGCCACTACCTTTAATCCTATGTTTCACACACGCACCAAACATATGGAGGTAGATTATCATTTTGCTCAAGAGAAAGTTTTGCATAAGGATGTTCAGGTTAAGTATATTGCTACTGGGGATCAACTCGAAGACATTTTCACCAAGAGCCTATCCACTTTTCGGTTTGTCTATCTCAAGTCCAAAATCATGGTGTCTATTGACCCCATGGTTTTGAGTGGTTTTGAGGGGGGATGATAAAGGAAGTACAGAATTGATGAAGATGAAGAATGAGAAGTTGTGTTTGAAATCTGAGAAAGAGGAAGACTAATGGCTATTTCTACCAATGGGGTAACTTAATTCTAAGATCAAAACGATGTCATGTGACCTAAAGGAAGAAGAAGGTTTAATGTGTTAAAGTGAAATGGTGACGTTCTGGTTTTAATACAAACAATGTTGTTTTGATCTATCTTCCTCAGAGTTCTAGTCTCAAGAATCACTCTATTCTTCAAGGTGCTCAAGGCTAGGTCAAATGTAAAGAGAGAATCAGTTTCAATCATAACTATCACTCTATTCTTCAAGGTGCTCAAGGCTAGTTCAAATGTAAAGAGAGAATCAGTTTCAATCATAACTATCTTTCCTTAAATTCAGGAGTTTATTATTGAGTTGTTGCAATGTGGTTATGATAGTGTTTTCTAGAAGGTTCTTTATTTTATGTATTCACAGGCTCTATAAATAAGAGCTCTAGTTAATGTATTGAACTTGAGCTTGCATAATCAATTTTCTTCTATTTCAGAAATTGTTCTCTCTCTCTCTCTCTATTATAGTTTTTCCACCATTGATAACCACCTTCAAGCTCCAAAATCTCACAAGAAGAATAATAAACCAAATGCATGTTTTATCTCTACGGTCCATTCCCTGGCAACTATTAATTATTCACTATTTTTACCTTCTTCTTCTTTTTAATGAACCTAATAAGTGTGGGATCCACCCTATGTGAAAAATTCATTATATACAACTATTACATAAGATTCAACCCAATACCCCAATACGATAATTGGCAGTAATGTGATTTTATGAAGTGTCAACTATTTTTCCATAGTTTTATTATTGTCCCTATTTTTTGTGAACTTTTGCAGATAAAATTATTAGAAAAGCAATGAAATTTGATTTTTTTTTTTTAAACAAAACTTTTAAATCCCTTTTAAATTTTCGAAAAGTATGAGAAATTGAGAATGTATTTGTTGATGAAAGTTTGTATTCCTAAAGAATTTCTAAACCGTTTAATTTTTTCTAGTATATTTTAAGATCAAAAGAGAGTTTCAAGCTCCTCTACGCTTTGTTTGATTCTCTAATATTTATTTTACTTCTTAATATTTAAGTACTTATTTGATAAAAGTTATGAATTGAATTCACAGTATATATTTTCATTTTTGTCATTCAAATTAAAAAACAATGTGGAATATTTTTGTATGCATAAATTTATGTGTGTCACATTTCTAAAGACAGATCCAATGATTCTTGTTCGAAATTGGATGTCTAACACGCGCTGTGGTGCAATTCTTGCAGGGCTTGTGTGAGAGAGAAAGAGCAAAGACTAGAAAGACAGTAAGTGAGATAGCTAGCCATGGCCAAGAAAATGTTGCAGGTGCTGAATGCACTCGATGTTGCCAGAGCTCAATGGTACCATTTCACGGCAATTATCATTGCTCAAATGGGCTTCTTCATAGATGCGTATGATCTATGCTGTATATCCCTTTGCACCAACTTGCTTAGGCTAATATACTACCGTGTTGATGGTGCAGCCAAGCCTGCAGGCTCATTGCCTCCCAGTGCATCAGCTGTTGTTAATGGTGTAGAACTTTGTGGAACTATGGCAGGGCAGAACTTTTTTATGGATGGCTTGGTGACAAGTTGGGCAGAAAGAGAGTTTGTGGTATGACTCCGATGCTCATGGTCATTTGCTCCATAGGATAACCTTTTTTTTCTTTTACTTTTCCTGTAGTCATGGTGGTTTAACTTTACGAGAGAGAGAGAGAGAGAGGACTTTTACCCTAATCTTTTTCTTTCTTTCTTTTTTTCACTTTTCCTGTTGTCATGGAGGCATGAACAGTTCCTTGATCTGCAGACAACAATTAACATTGTTTTAGTATACTTTTTGCTCTAGAGAGAGAGAGAGAGAGAGAGAGAGGACTTTTACCCTAATTTTTTTCTTTCTTTCTTTTTTTCACGTTTCTTGTTGTCATGGAGGCATGAACAGTTCCTTGATCTGCAGACAACAATTAACATTGTTGTAGTATACTTTTTGCTTCATCTTCTTGAGCCTTTTCATTTGCACAATGTGTTAAGACATATGTGATTCATTGTTAAGAACATATGTCACTATTTTATGTAATTGGCTAATACTTTGACAAAACGCACTTTACTTGTAATTGAGTAGATCTATGATGTGTTTAATGCTTCAAAAAACCTTGTTTCAAGTTCAAGTGTTAAAGCCATGCAAGTCTGTCCAAGAATCAAGGAATGAAGTGTAGGATTTTAAAACTCGACAGCTAGCATCTATCGAGGTTCAAAAGCTACTGAAGCCCGTGGCTCAACAGTTAGCTCGATAGATAGGGTATCTGTCAAGGTTTATGAAGTTTAGTTTTTCAGGACTGTTTTTCATCCAATCCGTGAATATATGTTTGGGCTTTCTTTTCTCACAACCCTAAACATATATAAGGATTATTTTAAGGGCCGTAAAGGTGACAAGTTGCACTAGAGCACAATTCCACAAGTGTGAAGAAAAGTGTGACCAGAAACCTAGTTTGCCTTGGTTCTTGAAGAAGCTGCTGTGTTTTGTACACCTTAGGGTTTTGTGACCAAGCAACTTCGTGATCTTCACTGTCTGGATGAACTGAAAAACTTTGCAGCCAACATCCTTCTCAAGTTAGTGATCAAGTCGCGTATTGGGATCTGCGTGTACATTTTTAGACCCCTTAAAACACAACCAGATTAACCTAGTTAATTAGCCAAGTGATTACTTAGTCAAATTAAACAGATATAGGTTAACATAAATATATCATATCAATGTAAAGTGCGAAAAATAAAGAACACAAAGATATGATGACCTAGGAAAACCAAACCTATAAAAAATCTATGGAGGATTTAACCTAGCTATCCTCAAGATAAAACTGAATCTACTATAAAAGAATTGAAGTTTACACAATAGCGACTTAGACCACTAACATCATATTATTACCTCGAGTAAGAAATTTACTACCACAACCCCATGATAGCTCCGAGTCCATGAACTACTTCTTTCTTGGATTCTTAGCAAGTACAAGCACTCCTGCTTTTGTATCTTTAAGCTCTTGAATCTGCAACTGAATGATTACCAAGTACTTGACATAATCTTGAATCTTGGAAACTCTAAGTATGTGTGAAGGTAAACACCTCTAGATCTCACAGAAGATTCACACACACAGCATAAAGAGCAACCTCAAAACATGGCTAGGGTTTTCCCTTTTATACTTAGAGTAAAACATAAAACCCTACACGTCAAACGGGCTTGGGCTGAGTTGGAAATTCTGTAGAAAAAAAAAATCTGCACGACTTTTGATTGGTCGAGTCTAATTCTCAATCGATCGAGCTAGGCAGATTTACAGAGTAAATCCTGCAACAACTCAATTCCAACTTTACATAAAAAGCATATACTTTGAGCAAGTCTAAACTTCTCGATCAATCGAGCCAGGTAGATTTACACAGTAAATCCTACAACAACTCGATTCCAACTTTACATAAAAAACATATACTTTGAGCAAATCTAAACAAGACTAAAACGTTTTGACCATGGTTTGCCAACATTACAAAATAAAGTTCTAATACATTAGTTCCTAATTCTTAGAACCTAACACCGCGCAATTGGTTAGTCACGTACTGGGACCTGTGCATTAAAAGGAGAGATTGTCACTAAAAAAGAAGTCCAATTGGGTATTGGGGTAAGGGTTCAACTATAAGTTGGTATAAGGTACTGGAATTCCTTTACTTGTAACCACTTATTTTGATAATAGT
Organism: Quercus suber; assembly: GCF_002906115.3. Classification (NCBI taxonomy): domain Eukaryota; kingdom Viridiplantae; phylum Streptophyta; class Magnoliopsida; order Fagales; family Fagaceae; genus Quercus; species Quercus suber. Next base: position 543,218 of record NW_027069827.1, read on the forward strand.
GAATTCTCAAGAGTGGTGACCTTAAAATCACCCGGTGAGGTTTTTGCCGTGTAGGTTTTCCTCATTCCTAAACAAATCACCGTGTCAATTTAATTTCCATTACATATTTAGTTTAATTGATGATTTGTTTGTGCTACCACGCGCTTTACATGTTAATTTAATTAATTTATAAACTTGGCTAATTAATCAATTAATTCATCACAAGGGGTCAATACGTTTTTGGCCTATCACAATAAATCATGTTTATTTAATTGCTCTCTAAATTTCCAAAAAAGGGGAAGAAAAAGTGGAGCAATTGGACCTACTCTTCTTGTAATGACTAATAATACCCATTTAAAGAGTGCGTATACAAAATATTATATAGCGAGTGTGTGATAATTCTTTATTAAGAGATTATGTGACTCTTGCTCTCCCTCTTGGGGCTAAACACACTCATTTGAAAGAATTAAAAAAAAAAAACAAAAAAAAAAAAAAGTTTACAATTCTATACTACTCTCACTTTTCTCCCTTTTGGGGCTAAACTCACTCATTTACAAAAGAAAGACAATGTTGACAAATCAATACTACGATTTGTAATTGCTAAATCATAGTTCATATTATATGGATTAGGTGTATAATTATTTTCCTGGCGTTTTCTTTTCTACAATACTTTAAACATCTGCTCAACACCACTCCACTTGGACAAAAGTAAACAACTTATTTGGCAGTCGGTTTATTTGACAGGTTCATATTTGATCCCCGCTTGCCTCAAGGAAACACGTTTACCTCTTTAATTCTTTTTCTTTTTTCGAAAGAAATAGCGTTATATTTAATATTTAATTGTTGATGACGGGAACAAACTGTCATTTAGGAGTTGCATTAATAAAGGAGTTCTTCTACAGCCACATCAAAATCTCATATCTTAAAAAATAGGCTATAAATAAATAAAAATAGTAAAGTGCAAAGTACACCCTTAAAATTTGGAGGTTTTTGAATTATACACTCTATAAATTTCAAATTTTGAATTTTACTTGCTAATATTAAATGTGGTTGCATCCATAACATCTCTCCGTTAGTGAAATTGTTTAAGTGGCCATTAAGTGCCAACTAAGCTTTCATATATGCTAGTTGGACCAATAAAATCATGTCATGTAAATTTAGTTATTACATGTAATTAAATCAACTAAAAATTTTTAAAAAATCCCGAAATCCAATAAAATTTTAAAAAAAATAAACATTATATGTATGAACATGTTCTTCCCCCATTTTTTTGAAGTAAACATCATTTCAATACACTCAATATACAAATATACAATAAGTATTATGATTTATGGGTGCTTTTTAACCATTACATCTATGAGAAATCTACCATTTGAAAAATGTGAAACTTTTGTGTAGGGTGATGATCAATCTTCACGCAAATACTAGGTAAATATAAAAAGAATTAAAAATGTAAAAACTAAAAGATTAGCCTATGTTATTTAAAAAAATAAAATAATTAAGTATTAAATATAAACTAAAATACGTGGCAATTTTCCTTTCAATATATACAAATAAATTATATGCAAAAATAAAAATCCTATCTTTTTGGGAATTGAAGTTTCTTTCATAATTTTAAAAACTACTACAGGAAAATGAAAGATTCTCATTCTTTAAAATGACCGATATGATAGGCCAAGGATGTATTGACCCTAATAATAAATTAACCAATTAATTAGCCAAGTTGATTAATTAATCAAATTAACATACAATATGTATGACAACACAAACAAATCTCCAATTAAACTAAATGCAACGGAAATTAAATTGACATGGTGATTTGTTTACAAATGGTAAAACCTACACAGCAAAAACCCCACGAGTGATTTTAGGTCACACTCTTGAGAATTCACTATTATCACAACAAAGATTACAAGTAAAAGAATCACAGTACCTTATACCAACTAAAGTTGAACCCTTACTCCAATACCCAGTTGACTTATTCTGTAGTGACAATTCTCCTTTTCAATGCAAGCTCTAATACTGACTAACAATAGATGCCGGATCCCAATACGCGACTTAATCACCAACTTAAGAAAGATATTGGCTACAAAGTTCTTTATCATCCAAAGGATAAGATCAAGAGCTCATTAGTCACGAAACCCTACGTTGTACAAACATAGCAACTTCTTCAAGAGAAAGATGAACTAGGGCATATGTCTCCGGTTCATAATATGCTTATGAAAAACTTTTGCATTGAGTTGCATCAGCTGTAACGGTCGTTAAAAATCTTTATATATGTTTAGGGTTGTGAGAAAAAAAACCTAAACACATACTCACGAATTGGATAAAAATCAGCTTTGAAAAACTGAGTTTCATAAACCTCAATAGATAGCCATCTATCGAGCTAGCTGTCGAGCCATAAGCTGAAACAGCTTTTAAATCTCAATAGATGCTAGCTGTCGAGTTTTAAAATTCAACACTTTCTCACTTGATTCTTGGAAGACTTGCATGGCTTTAAAACTTAAACTTGAAACTTGTTCCTTGAAGTATTAAACACATCCTAGATCTACCCAATTAGAAGTAAAGTGCGTTTTGTCAAAGGATTAGCCAATTAATAAAATATTGACATATTTCCTAACATGATTCACATATGTCCTAACAATCTCCCCCTTTGACAATCCTGACAAAAACAAATAACAAATGAACATTGAGAGAATCATAAATCACTCAACTTATACTCACTTGTTGAATACAATAAAATCTATCCTAAACAAACTCTTAAAAACTTTGCAAGTAGAGAGTTCATGGCAAGAAAGACTTTGACAACCTGTATTTCTGAAATACTTTAAACAAAACTCATCAAGGCATCTTAGTATGAAATAAAATAATAGATTGATACAATAAATAAGAAACTGTATATAAAGAGAAAAAAGAAACAACACATGGAGAGATAGGTTAAAGAAAGTAATAACAACCTCAATATATATATATATATATATTAGCATAAGTACAAGGTGTGCTATCACTAAGTGGTCACAAGACCAAATACAAGAATAATGTATCTAAAATAGAAAGGGAAGAAAATATACAAAAATACTCACTACATCCCTCATAAATACTCCCCCTATCTCCTAACTAACCCTCTCCCTATGAGTATTACTACTCTCATCTTAAAACTACTCCCCCTTTTTGTCACAAGTGACAAAGGGGTAAGTACATCAAGTAGACATCTCATCATCACTAGCTAGCCAGTATCATCATCCTCATCAGCATCATCACTGCGGAGCCATCTCACTCTCATCCTTAAATGCCACGAGAGATGGAGAGGAAGCAAAGTGAAATCACCCATGACAGCTTGTCGTCGTGCAATACGACCAACACGGTGTTCACCTAACATAATTCATCACTGAGAGTGTCAAGGCGAGCATCCATATACACAAGTGTGCCATGATGGCCTCGAGTGTCACTCCACCTGCTAAAGAAGAAGGAGGAGAGTGGATAAAGCTTTAGGAGCTGAAGGAGTTTCCATCTCAGTCTGAGTCCACCTCGAGCAGAGCTGTGCAACACTCCGCTTAACGGTAGTGGCGTCAATGGCACACATGAACGTGAAGTGGGGAGACTCAGGATATGAGCAAGAAAAATGGCGAAGGAGCCCATGATAGAAGGAAAAATAAGTTGAAATCACAGTCTTATACAGGTGAGAATATCCAATAGAAAACGAGCCAGAGAGTTGCAAGCAGAATCCATTTAGAAGTTTAATAGTAGCATGATAAGAGGTCATAATGTTTAGTAGCTCGGAATTAGATAGAGTGAAGACTGTTGTATGTATCAAACTCAGTTGTTGAAAATAGAGACAGAATAAATAAATGGATGAAACAGCCGTACATGATAGGCGTCACAAAAAAGAGAAATAAAAAGAGTGAGATCTTACATCAGGCTAGTAGCTCACCG
>NW_027069827.1:548555-576404 GCF_002906115.3 Quercus suber
GTCGAGCAAAATAATCGAGCAAAAGCCAACCTCGATGGATCGAGAATCTGTCGAGGATCTATTGGCCAGACAAAAGTTTTCTTGATGGATCGAGAATCTGTTGAGAAGCTATTGAGACAAAGTTCAGAAAGCTCGATGGATTGAGATTGCGTTAACTTCTGTCAAGACAAGAAGAAAAAGGGGCTTGATAGATAGCAATCTGTTGAGAGCTGTCGAGATGGGCAAAAATAGTTTTTAAAGAAGAGAAAAACGTAGACATGAATGCAATCAAGCATGCTGCCTAACCAAAGATCCAAACAACATGTTAAGCTCTTAAAAACATCTCTCAACAAGAAAAATGTAAAGTATTTAGATCCAAAACACACACATACACATTAAACAAGTTTAATTTTATATTTCAAAAACAAGTCAAGACAGTTTAGTGAGCATATATTAACACATGTATTCCTTGTGATGGCCAAATCACATTGTACCTGTACAGTATCAAAAGTAGCAAAGAATATTGCTTTGTTGTATGTGAAAAACATCGTAAGATTATATAAATGTCTACATGTTATGACGATTTTAGATATGAGAAAATCACTTTGACTCACACACAATCATAACTATTTGATGGGGACTATCACCTTCGAGGTACATCCTATAACTCCCACATCTCCTAGAACACACTTGCAATCACATATAAAGTATTTTGATTTTTTTTGCTTTTATATTTTCTTTGCATATTTTCTTTTGTTAAACATATCATGCATAGCATATAAAAGAGAAAAGAAATATCCAATTATGTTAAGTTTTTGACATTGCACTTTTGCTATGTCGAAGCATACAATGTCATTTCATGATTGGCAGGCAACAGTGGTGAGATGGTTATTTATGCCTTTCTCTTAGGATTTTCTAGTCCTTCCCATAAAAAAGAGTGATATGAGTGTTAAGTCCAAGAGATTACTTAATCGTACTCATCACAAACATGAGTCACAAAGCTCACTTGCTTAGTTGTGCATTTGAGATGCTTATCTAAGTTACAAATGATACAAAGTTTATAAAACTTTGTTTCAATAACCATTTAAGGTACACAAGTACCAATGTACACAAACACACACTGTTTTTGTATTTTTCTGATTTCTTTCAAATTTTTTTATTTAAAATAAACAAAATAAAGACTAAACAACCAAACAAAAACAACAAACAACATGAAAGTATGAAGATAGATGCAGATGCATGAAAGCATGATTCCAAAAGCAGATAAAAATCAAACAAGAAAGGCATACTTTAGATAGAAAGAATTAAAGCAGAGGATAACATAATAAGACATTAAGTCTTAGGCTCCTTTCTCGCCCACACAGCACGAGACTTTAGCTGTGAAGATGAAAATGCATGTGTTCTAGTATGTCTACTAAAGGACATAGAAGAATTAGAATTCTTCTGAAATTGAGTTAAAAAGTTCAAAATTTTTAATAACTCTCCAAACAAAGGTGTAGATCCTTGAAAGGAAACTTGTGACCGTTGGACACTTGCTTTTGAGGATATAACTTAAAGCAATTAGGACGAATGTGTCCAGAAACACCACAATGGTGACAAACATGAGGTCTATCAAAGGATTTTAGATTAGAACAATCAGTTATGGATTTCATACCTTTATTACTTTTCTTAAATTGGGGCACAATAGTTCTTTGATCCAGAAGCTGTGAAGAGGGGATCGAAGGAGATTACATATCCTAAGCCAGTCTTATTAGAACTAGGCTTTTGAGCACTCAATACCTCATCAAGCTTTGTTGAGCACAACAAACGTCTTAACTAACCTTGTAGTCTCATCTAGTTTAATTAATAGATCAGTTTTTTCAGTTTTTACCTCATTAAGCTCTTTTCTTCAAAGATAAGAAGTCATCTCAGATTTTATAAATTCAGTACATAGCTTATCATAGGCTTCCTCAAAGGTCAACTTCTTGGGTACTTCATCATCAGAAGAATCCTCACTGTCACTAGCACTCTCCACAATCACTTTATTAGTGTGGCAGCAAAAGCTATAAAATGACCACATTCATCCACATACTCATCAGAAGAGTCATTCCTAGTATCACTCCAAGTAGCAACCAACCCTTTATCTTTTGACTTCTTGGTCTTTTCCTTCATAAGGTAGTTTGGGCATTTTATCCTCATATAACCAAAACTTTTGCACTCATGGTACTAGATAAGGGGTTTCTCACTCTTACTCTTCCTAGAAGATTTAGATTTCCTAGAAGGTTTGTCCTTATCTCTTTTTCCTAAATTGAAGAAACTTGATAATCCATTAGCTATGAAGGTTAGATCCTCATCCTCATCATCATCTTCATCTTCAGAGTCATTAACCTCTTCCTCTATACTCTTAAGAGCCAAGTTTTTACTCTTTTCACATTTTTCCATTAAACTTAATCCCATCTCATAGGTTTGAAAGTTCCTTACAAGCTCAGTCAAAAGGAATTTGATCAATGTCTTTCACTTCTTCAATGAAAGTGATCTTGGCATGGAATCTTTTAGGTAAGGACCTAAGGATTTTCCTCACAATTTTGGATTCTGTTATAAATTCTCTAAAGTTGAAGGAAAAATTCACAATGTCCTTGAGTTTAACATAGAACTCATCAAAGGTCTCATCCTCCTTCATCCTTATTTCTTCAAAACTACTAGTGAGTCTTTGAAATTCACAGTCTTTACTGCCTTGGTACCTCACAGGTGGTCTTAAGAATAGTCCATGCTTCCTTGGCAACTTCCATGGATGATATTTTCTTGAATTCCTCATTGGTCACCCTACAAAACAAAGCATTCAAGACCCTATTGTTGAAATTTGCCGCTATGATTGTTGCTTCATCCCAATCCACCAGAGCTTCCTTTGGCTTAATCCAGCCACTTCAACAGCTTGCCATACTTTTTCACATAGAGCTTGCAAAAAAACTTTCATGCGAACTTTCCAGTATGCATAATTAGTGCCATCAAATAAAGTAGGAATCAAAAGAGATTGTCCACGATCCATGATAACGGGGTCAAGGATCACACTCAAGAAATTAATCCAATTAAAGTGTACCCACTTTGATACCACTTGTTGAGAAACTTAGACCTCGGTTGATAAAATTAACAAGTTTTAAACCCTAGTTGTTAATTATATTTATTATGAATAAACCTTGTTAAAACAAACAAACATTAATATCATGCAGCGAAAAAATTAAGTAAGACAAGATATAATGACCAGGAAAACCAATGAAGCAAACTAGTTTTATAGTAAAAACCTGAGGGAAACCTTCCCAAAAAACAATTCACTATAGTAAAGAGAAGTTTCAGATCTATTATAAAACTTTTGTCCTAGACTCTACAATTCCCGTAGATGAACTTACAACTGAAACCCGCTACCGCTTCAAAATCTCCGAACTCTTTAATATATGAACGCCACCTTTTTGCACGGATCCCAGTACATGACTAATCAACTTGAAGAAGATGTTGGCTATAAAGTTCTTCACTTCATGAACAATGAAAATCAAGAAGCACTTGGTTACAAAACCCTAAGGCACAAAGACGCAGTAGCTTCTTTTGAGAAATAAGGCACTCGGTCACTTTTTGTATGTGTTCTCCTTGTATTCTCTTATGTGACGACCTTTAAAATAAGCTTAATATATGTCTAGGGTTGTGAGAAAAGAAACCCTACACATACATGTTAGCATGGGCCGAAAATCAAATTTGGAAATTTTGATTTCATAATTTTCGATAGATACATATGTTGAGTTTCATTAAACCTCGATAGATATTATCTGTCGGTAGTTGTCAAGAATCTATCTAGCTTTAATGAACAGCTTTTCTTCACTTATTTCTTGGTCCAATATTCATGGCTTTAATACTAGACTTTGAACTCTTGTTCCTTGAAGTATTAAACACATTCTAAATCTACCAATTACAAGTAAAATGCGTTCTGTTAAAGATTAGCCAATTCTAAATGACATATGTTCTTAACATGATTTACATATGTCCTAACGACGAGTTATATAATAAATTTATCTGATGTTTTGGTACTTACTCACTTCAACTTAACTCAGCTAAATGTTAAAAAGGTCATATAATTTTAATTTATTAGAGATCGTAATGAAAGCACCAAAATGAAGATGCGAGCTGCATGACATTTTTTGGCCAAATCTTAAAGGATGCAAGTGGGGTGCTCAAGCACTGGCCTCGGTTTGGGTTGCTTATACAGTCATAACATTCTTTAGACTGTTAGACCATGCACTAGCATGAATGGCCCACAACAAGGAGTTTATGTTTGTTTTAGTTAATGTTTCATACAAAAGAGCTTGTGTGTACTTCTGTTTATTTTCATCGATAAAATAACTATCTTTATTCTTTAAAAAAAAAAATGTTACTCTCAATTAATTCAGGTTTAATATAAATATATATATATATATATATATTCCATTTAATATATAGATTACTTGGTACTCAATTTATATATTTAACTTAATTTTTTCCTTTTAAATTACACATTGTTTGAGGGGTCCAATTTAAATTTTTTATTTTCAAGAAGATGGTCCAATTTAATTTAATTGTATGTCCAAATCATAATTTTTATTAAAAGAAAAAAAAAAAGCAGATAGAATGGATCTTGATGAGTCCTTAGAAATCAGTGGGCTGAAAGGTCTTCGGATGTTGATGATCTTGAAGAGTGAGTCCTGAAAAACCAAAGAAGATCAGAGAAGACCGGTGGAGGCCGGTCTTGAATCCTCCGATGGTAAAGTTAGTGGATTGAAGTAGAAAAGAAAGCACTTCAAAGACTTCACCAATTTTTCTCTAGAATCAAAAAGTGTCCATACCTCTGCGTAGAAGGGTCTTTATATAGTGTTAGCTTGACGGTTATTTCTCCTATCGTCGTAGAGTTTGGAGGATTCGGAGGTAACTTCCATAACTGTCACGGAAGTTACCTCATCGGGACTTGTGTTCAATGGTGAATAGACGGCTTGCTTCTCAACAACGTGGTTCTGGGCTTTTGGAAGTGTCATGACTCTTAGTGAACCTTGTTCGTCCATCATTAAGGACGGACGAGGTTCGCTGCTAGTACGTCCTCTATTGGATGAGTGAATGAAGGACGAGTGTAAGAGGACGGTAAGAGAGGGACGAGCGTAACAGCCATTCATTCTCCACTTTGTACGTTGTTATGGACGGCCATATGGATGAGTGATCAGCTTGGCGTTTTTCTTACACCATCAGTTGCCCCCTCGTCCATGTGTCGTCCAAGAAAATATAGTAATTTTCTTCTCTGGATGGACGAGCTTCTTTCAACAATCAGAGATGCCACGTGTTACAATCTAATTGGTGGTTCATTTCGTCGATTCATTTTTTCGAGACGAAGACCAAGTGTCATCATCTGGTTGGTTGTGTCGTTTCATGTGCTTAGGTCAACCATCTATAAATAGTGGAATGCCCCCACTACCCTCCTCACTTTTGAGATTTTCCTTCCTTGACATTCATCGTCTAGAGCCTCGTCTAAGAGTTTCCTCGCGTCCATAGTTTCAGTTCGTCCTAGAGCCAGGTACTCCCTCTCTCCTCGTCTTTTAGGTTTTCAAAATTTTCTTTTCAGAAAATGTCAGAAATCACCATTTCCTCGTCTAGCGATAGTACAGAAAAAGCTATAAACAAGTATTACGACGAGAGTAGTGATAATTCTAGTGATACCAGTAGTACTAGTAGGGGAAACACCACTGACGAGGAGTATGTCCCAGGGGTCCCTGGGCTTCCTTTAGAAGAAGTACATAAACAACTTAGAAAAACTTTAGGGTCCCAGGTAGGTACCTCGTCTTCCATCCCTCCGTCCAGTCCTTTGGACGAGACGGAGGTAACTGTATATAGTTGTGCTGTAGATATTCCTTCCAAGACGGACGAGGAAAGATTAAATAACTTTAGGGAGTGGTACCAAATCCCAGGCGAGTTTAATCCTAGATTACCCGTCTGTGGAGAGTGGTGCTGTAATCCCCATTTTGGGATAGGTGTATATGAGGCCTACCTTCTTGGAGGTCTTAGGTTTTCTTTAAATTCTTTTACTAGAGAGCTGTTAGTTAGGTTAGGTTTAGGAGTGTGTCAATTCAACCAAAATGCATAGAGATTAATTATCTCTATGCAAATTTTGTGGAGGGAAATGTTTGGAGGGGACCGTCCTATTACTGTGGATGAGTTCCTCTACTGTTATAAACCCTTAGAGATTCATCAATCTCCTGGCTTTTATCAATTCACAGTCAGAAGTAAAGATTGTAGATTGGTGAAATCCTTGGCCTCATCTGACAGAAAATGGAAGACGGAGTTTTTCTTCATCTCTGGATTCTGGGCTGGAAATCCTGTAGACGTTGGCCGGGACACCTTTGGTCGTTTTACCGGGGACCTAGGGAACCTTCGTCCTGAGGGTAAGTCCTTTAGCTTTCCCCCTCTTCTCTCTCTTTCCTTTTATTTATTATTATCTCATTTATCTTCAATTTATTCCATTACAGCCGTTGGACGACCTGCTTTGAGCAAGTTGCACCGTGACCGCGTCTATAGGGCTCGTCTACACACGGACAGGGATTTCCATTCTTTAGTCAATCTCAGACGACTAGCCAAGTGGGGGTTAGGCGCTAATCCATCTGACATTGCTCTTGCACACGAGATTACAGTAAGAAAAAGTAAGTATTAAATTTCTGCATTCCTTGTATCTTTTATTTTCATTTTCCTGTCTAAGGGAATTCTCTTCGTCTCTTTATAGGAATGGCAACCATAAGAGGCAATAAGGGAAAGGAGGTAAGTGCTGAGGGGACCCGTCCTGAGCTTGATCGCCAAGCTTGTCCTGTAGCTGGAGATAAGAGGAAGACCATATCCAAACACTTGGATTTGAAAAACCTTCCTAGCAGACGTGGCAAGAAGGTCAAGTATGGCTCGTCTCAAGTAGTCAAACCTACTCTGTCGTCCCATCAGCCAACCAAAGTCTATGATATCGACTCATCCACTCCTGTTGAGTCCACTCCATCCAAGACTCCACCGTCCAAAACTGTGCCCACCTCGTCTCAACTGTCCCCACCTCGTCTCAACTGTCCCAAAGGGCCCCTTCAAACATTATTGAAGACGAGGATCTGGCCTGGGAGCATTTCAAGAATGCAGTTTTGGACGAGGATATAAACGTATGCTACGACATGTCCCTCAAGGACTTTGAACATTCAGGTGTCCATGACCTTTTCAAGGTAACATTTTTCTTCGTCTTGACCAAATGTAACTTTTTTTTTTTTTACTTATATTTGTTGTTTACTTTTATAGGGCATGTCCAAGTTTATAGCAGCGTCCAGACAGGCCACCGGGTTGGACATGATGAAGATCTTGCTAGAGACGAGGATACAGGAGTTAAAGGAAGAAGCTAAACAATGGGCTGAGGTGGCCGCTAAGACAACGGACGAGGCCAGGGACCTGAAAGCTTTGGTTGAGGATTTGAAGGCTAGTGCTGCAGAAAAAGATGCTTGTCTTGAAGACTTGCAGAAAAAGAGCGACGAGCACAGCATTCTCCTCTCCAAAGCTAAGGAAGATGCAGTGGCTGAATTCAAAGCATCTAAACAATATACTGATGCTTTGGATACCAACTATGCAGCAGGGTTTGAAGACTTTAGGATGGACGTTGTTGAGAAGTTTCCTAATGTGGACTTCAACTCCATCGTGCTCAATTTGAATGCTGCCACCACTAGCTCTCTCCTTCATCTCGACTCTGAGGACGCCAACATAGAGGACGATGCCACGACCCAACCTCAGGACGACCCCAACTTAGATGCCTCAGCTTAAAAAATACCTTGATGACTTAGTTTTTTTTTTTTTTTTTTAATATATATATGTAATTTAAGTACATTTAGGTCGTCCATGTTTAAGGACGAGTTTTGATAAAACAGTTAAAAGTTTGTAAGGGTGTTTAGGACGTTTCTCGTCCGCCCTTGAAACAATCAAATGAATACCGTTTGTCTTATATATGCATGGACGAGAGTGTTTACTTTTATATACAGGATTTCCTGTTTTGCTCGTCTACATTTCATATACATACTTAAACCATTTTTATTGGAATTCCACTTGAGTGTGATTTGTCCATGTGAAATGGTAAGTAAAAGCATCACTTAAAATGGCTAAGCAAAAGCATTACTCGTCCTTAGACTTGTCTTTGCATTTTGCTCGTCTGTGGACAGTTTTTTAGTAGGTGATTTAAACAAGTTCAAAACGCCCATGCTTTTCCTCGTCCATGGTATGGTTAGGTATTATGTTTTACCTTGCCCCATTTTATGGACGAGCATGCCTTGGTTTCGCTTGTAATTTGATCTTAGGCATAGGCTTTATCTCGTCCTTTGCTTTGGACGAGCATGCCTCGATTTCACTTAATAGGAAATCTTGAGATTACATCTCTGCGTCCAGAGAATTTTCTCGTGTTGAGCTTTTTAGCTTTTTTCAAGTCAATATGAACAAAAAGCGGTACTGAAATCATGGATTCACACAACATCATGTACATTCCACAAATACTGTTCACAACATAGATATTGTTCATAGACGAGGCATGTCTTAAGAAACTAATGCCTGCCTTTAAAGAAAAACAAACACAAGCCAAACCATAATTTTGTTCTTAACATAATAATAAGACAAATATAAATAAACTAGTCTTTTATGTAGAATAGTCTTTTATGTAGATAGACAGCCTCCAGACTCGTCCAAAATTATGTTCATCTAAGCTGGCATTCTACTGGTAGTATCTCCTTAGGTGCTCCACATTCCAAGGATGCTCCAACTTCCTCCCGTCTAAGGCCTCTAAGTAATAGGATCCTTATCTCTTGCAGTTGACAACTCTGTAGGGGCCTTCCCAATTAGGTCCCAACTTCCCATGAGCTGGGTTCTTTGTGGCTAAGGAGACCCTTTTCAGGATTAGGTCGCCTATGTCAAACCGCCTTGGCTTTACCGTTGCATCATATTGCCTAGCCATAAGGTTTTTGTATCTTGCCATCCTCTGTTCAGCGTCCATCCTCGCCTCGTCTATTAGATCGAGGTTCAAAACAGAGTTGCTCCTCATTATCTTTGTCCTGATAGGATGCCACTCTATGATTGGCCATGTGCACTTCTGCAGGTATGACTGCGTCAGTCCCATAGGCTAGCTTGAAAGGAGTTTCTCCTGTAGGAGTTCTCACTGTCGTCATATATGCCCACAGAACACCTGGTACTTCATCTGGCCATACTCCCTTTGCTCCCTCAAGCCGAGTCTTGATTATTTTTAACGAGGATCGGTTTGCAACTTCAGCTTGTCCATTTGCTTGTGGGTGGGCGGGTGAGGAGTAGTGATTCTGAATCCCAAAGTGTATGCAAAAATCTCTGAAAAGTGCATTGTCAAATTGTCGTCCGTTATCGGATACCAGCACCCTGGGCACGCCAAACCTGCACACAATATTCTTCCACACAAAGTTCTTGACATTTTGTTGTGTGATATTAGCTAAAGGTTCTGCTTCCACCCACTTGGTGAAATAGTCGATACCAACCGCAAGAAACTTCATTTGCCTTACACCTATTGGGAAAGGACCCAGGATGTCTAGTCCCCATTGTGCGAAGGGCCATGGGGCCGTCATTGGGGTTAGGTATTCTGATGGTTGTCTGGGGACATTACTAAACCGTTGACATTGATCGCAGACCTTGACATAGGCCTTAGCATCAGCTTGCATGTTTGGCCAGTAATATCCTGCACGGACGACTTTGTGGACGAGTGATCTGGCCCCTAAGTGATTGCCACATGCTCCCTCATGAATTTCCCTGAGTATATAGTTCGCTTCGTCCAGAGCTAGACACCGGAGATAAGGCTGGGAAAAGCCTCTTTTATACAGAACCTCGTCCATAAGAACATACCTGGCTAACCTTACCCTCAGCTCTCTTGCTTCGTCTTTTTCTTCTGGAAGTCGTCCCTCTTTCAAGTACGATACAATGGGAGCCATCCAATTTCCTTCGCTTTGCACCTGTTGCACTTCTGGGATGTCTATACTCGGCATGTACTGAATCTCATCAAACTTGTCGACGGCTTCACTCGCCGAAACTTCTTTTGCTAATGTATCTGCTTCCATGTTCTTCTCCCTTGGGATTTGAACGAAGTTAGTTTCCTAAATTTTTTTCGTAAGTCACATAACCCTACTAAGATACTTCCTCATTCGTTCTTCCTTAGCCTCGTACACCCCATTCACTTAGCCCATGATTAGCTGAGAATCTCCCAAGACAAGTATTGACTTAGCTTCCACGGACTTGGCCAATTCTAGCCCTTTGAGAAGAGCTTCATACTCAACTTCATTATTGGTTGCTTGGTACTGCAGGTGAACTTTGTATTTCAGTTTATCCCCTTCTGGAGATTGCAAAACCACACATATTCCTCCGGCGTGCTGCGTAGACGATCCATCTACATTGACGATCCATTTCTGGTTGCCTTCCATTTTACTTACATCATCATGACTTGAGGTGAACTCTGCAATGAAGTCTGCCAGTGCTCCATTTCTAGTTGCCTTCCATTTTACTTACATCATCATGACTTGGGGTGAACTCTGCAATGTAGTCTGCCAGTGCTTGAGCTTTTATAGAATGTCTGGGTTGGTACCCTATGTCGAATTCACTAGGCTCGACAGCCCATTGAATCAATTGTCCTGCAGCCTCCAATCTGTTCATTGCTTTTTTGAGTGGGTGGTCCGTCATGACATTGATGATATGAGTCTGGAAGTAATGCCTTAGTTTTCTAGAGGCCGTTATTAATGCGAAAGCCAACTTCTCCATTAGGGGATATCGTTCTTCCGCTCCCTTCAGTGCTCTGCTCGTATAATACACTGGCTTTTGTACTTTCCCTTCCTCTCTTATCAATGCTGAACTTACGGCATGCGGAGTTACTGTCAGGTATAAAAACAGCTCTTCTCCTGCCACGGATGGACTCAACAATAGAGACGTAACGAGGTACATTTTCAAGTCTTTGAAGGCTCTCTGGCACTCGTCCGTCCACTCAAATGCTTTCTTTAGAACCTTGAAAAATGGTAAGCACTTGTCAGTAGCTTTAGAAACAAACTTGTTAAGGGTAGCAACTCGCCCGATAAGAGACTGGACTTCTTTGATACTCTGAGGAGGCTTCATATCTAGAATTGCTTTTATTTTTTCCGGGTTTGCCTCAATCCCTTTGTGCGAAACCATGAAACCAAGGAATTTCCCCGATGAGACTCTGAAAGCACATTTCCTTGGGTTCAATTTCATGTGATACTGCCTCAGGATGTCAAACGTCTCCTGCAGGTCGTCTAGATGCCTTCCCTCGTCTTGAGTTTTCACCAGTATGTCATCCACATAAACTTTGACATTCCGCCCGATCTGTGAACGAAACATATGGTTGACTAGTCGTTGGTATGTCGCTCCAGCATTTTTAAATCCGAAGGGCATTACTTTATAACAGAATAATCCCTGACTAGTGACGAAGGATGTCTTCTCTTGGTCGGCCTCATTCATCCTTATTTGGTTGTACCCTGAAAAAGCATCCATAAAGCTGAGTAATCTATGGCCTGCAGTAGAGTCCACCAGTTGGTCAATGCGCGGCAATGGATAACTATCCTTGGGGTAGGCTCTATTAAGATCAGTAAAATCCACACACATCCTCCATTTTCCGTTCGCATTTTTGACCATCACCACATTGGCCAACCAATCTGAATAGTATACTTCCCTTATGAATTTTTCCGTTATCAACTTCTGAACCTCGTTTCTAATTGCATCGTCTCTCTCCGGGGCAAACACCCTTTTCTCTTGTCGCACTGGTTTTGAGGAAGGACATACATTTAGACAGTGGGTGATGACGCTAGGATCTATACCCGGCATGTCCTCATGAGTCCAAGCAAATACATCAGTGTTTTTCCTCAAAAATTGGACGAGGTCCTCCTTAATTTTTTCTTCTAGATCCGCCCCAATTCTGGTGCATCTCTCTGGGTTTGTCTCGTCTAAAGAAACATCTTCTAACACTTCAGCAGGTTCTGCTACGACTCTCTTTTCTTCAATACTCATGGCCTGGACTTGTTCGTCCATGGCCAACATTGCCAAGTAACACTCTCTTGCTGCTAGTTGGTCTCCATGCACTTGTCCTACTCCTTGCTCTGTTGGAAACTTAACTGACAGGTGATAAGTGGATGTTACAGCTTTCCAACTATTCAAAGTTGGCCTTTCAATTATAGCATTGTAGGAGGATGAACAATCTACCACAAGGAAGTTCACCTCCTTGGTAACTTACTGCGGGTATGCCCCCACTGTCACTGGTAATGAAATACTGCCCACAGGTTGTACCTTCATTCCACCAAAACCTACTAAGGGGAGCTCGCTTGTTGGAGCCGATCTCGTCCTAACCTCATCTGCTGAAAGGCTAGATAATACAAAATATCAGCCGAGCTTCCGTTATCTATCAACACCCTTCTAGTCTTGTAGTCAGCAATAAGGAGGGTAATGACAATAGCATCGTCATAAGGATGATGAATTCTCTCTGCATCCTCGTCCGTGAAGGTGATCGCTTGCTCATCCGTAGTTCTCTCGCTCAGTAATCGTCCAGAGAGTTGAACGTTCTGTACTGCTTTCAAGTATGCTTTCTTTGACTTGGACGACTGTCCTGTAGGACTTCCCCCTAGGATGATCCTTATTTCTCCGAGCGGTGGTCGTGATGATTCCTCTACCTTCCCTTTCAATTTCTCGTCCTTGTGGTCTTGTCCAAGGAAATTTCTCAACTTTCCTTGCTTAATAAGATTCTCAATTTGCTGCTTCAAATCAAAGTATTCGTCCGTATCATGCCCATGATCTCTATGGAAGCGACAATACTTATTCCTATTGCACTTGTTGGGATCTCCTTTCATCTTCTCTAGCCACTTCAAAGAAGGCTCGTCCTTGATTTACTTAAGGACTTGCTCAAGTGGCACGTTCAAGGGGGTGTACTGTTGATTTCACGCTGAAGGACCTGCTTCCTTGCTTGCTCCGACTGACGCATTGGGTTGGCTTCGACTTTCTCAACTCTCTTCCTCTTCTTGGCTATGATAGCATCCTCCGCATTCATAAAGTTCTGGGCTGAATGAACTAGTTCAGCCATGGTTTGAGGCGCTTGTTCATATAACTTGTGGATAAACAAATGAGAATGAACTCCATTATAAAATGCTGCCAGAAGGAGCTTATCATCCACCTTGTCCACCGCCAAGGCATCCTTGTTGAACCGCGTGATAAAGGACCGCAAACTTTCATTCTCCCCTTACTCTATGGTTAGCAAGCTAGACGAAGAACGTTTGTGCCTCTACCCTCCAATAAAATTGTTAACGAACAACTTGCTTAACTCTTCGAAGGATGTCACTGTGTTAGGAGGTATTTTGCTGAACCACACTCGTGCAGGTCCTTTGAGGGTAGTAGGAAAAGCTCTGCACATTATTTCATCTGGAACTCCTTGAAGATGCATAGTAGTTTTGAAGGTGGCAATATGGTCAAAAGGATCTCGCGTCCCATCATACGAATCTAAAGGAGGCATCTTGAACTTAGGTGGCAAAGGATGAGCATTGATGGAAGCCACAAATGGGGAATTAGTCCTGTGAACTAAGTCTTCCACAGGGTTTGTTTTCCTCATATTTTCCCTCATCTCATCCATAACCCTTCTCATTTGATCCATTTCCCTTTCCAAATGAGGTACCCTCCGTGAAGCGGTACCCCTTGACTAGTTTTCAGGTTCAACATTCCTTTCCTCTTCTTGACTTTGGGCCCGTTCTTTGGTGTTTCATTCATGATGCTGCTTCCTTAACTCAAGTTGTCTGACCAACTCCTGGTTCTGTCGAGTTAACTCCGCCATAGCAGCGGCCATGGATTGCATATGTTGGAATGAAGATGGTTGCATGGTGGGTGCTGATTGACGGTCGCGATGAGGGTTACTGGAAGCGTCCCTACTTTGTTGAGGGCCTGGACTAGTAGCCCTAGATCTTGTCCAAACCATTTCAACCTTTTATTGGAGAAAGAAATTACAGAACTTAATAAACTAAGTTTAAAAGACAACAAATTTCTTACTTCCCACAGACGGCCCCAACTAATGAGTCCTTAGAAATCAGTGGGCTGAAAGGTCTTCGGATGTTGATGATCTTGAAGAGTGAGTCCTGAAAAACCAAAGAAGATCAGAGAAGACCGGTGGAGGCCGGTCTTGAATCCTCCGATGGTAAAGTTAGTGGATTGAAGTAGAAAAGAAAGCACTTCAAAGACTTCATCAATTTTTCTCTAGAATCAAAAAGTGTCCATACCTCTGCGTAGAAGGGTCTTTATATAGTGTTAGCTTGACGGTTATTTCTCCTATCGTCGTAGAGTTTGGAGGATTCGGAGGTAACTTCCATAACTGTCACGGAAGTTACCTCATCAAGACTTGTGTTCAACGGTGAATAGATGGCTTGCTTCGCAACAACGTGGTTCTGGGCTTTTGGAAGTTTCATGACTCTTAGTGAACCTTGTTCATCCATCATTAAGGACGAACGAGGTTTGCTGCTAGTACGTCCTCTATTAGATGAGTGAATGAAGGACGAGTGTAAGAGGGCGGTAAGAGAGGGACGAGCGTAACAGCCATTCATTCTCCACTTTGTACGTTGTTATGGACGGTCATATGGACAAGTGATCAGCTTGGCGTTTTTCTTACACCATCAGATCTAATTAGCTTGTTCTTGTAGCCTCATAATAATTTAAAATCATTTTCTTTTTGGATTTTCTTTGTTATAGCAATCCTCATCCTTTATACTATTTTGTAGGTCCTTATTATTATTATTATTATTGTAAGGTTGAATTTATTCAATCATTTTGTTGACTTTATTCTGTGCCAAATTTGCTTGTAATTCAGCATTTAGAAACCCTGTATTTATGTGGGAATCATGTAAGGGTAGAGTGTGTGAGAGAGTGTGAAGAAAAACTCAAGAGTGTGCACTCAAGAAGGGCCTCGCAACTAGATCTCGCGACTAACGATTCGCCAAAAGTGGCACACATGTAAAGCATGCAGGGGGAGTTGAAGAGTCATGTCAGTTGTTGCACTACAAGACAAAACTTCTAATCTAGCCAGGCCGTTAGCTCGTGACTCGTTCTAGTTGCAAGCTCGAGTCGCCAGACCACTCTGTTTGTTACAAAACTGACTTTTCGCATTCCATACACACCCTACTATATATAGACCCTTATACCCACGTATTGTAGAGAGCTTCTAGAGAGAATTTTGAGAGAGGAACCCTAGAGAAAAACAAGATTGACTCATACACAATCTTCATCCTTGATTCTCCAAATTCCTCTACTCTCATCCTCTCTATGGTTACATCCTTGAGAGGTACATTAGCCAAATATTTATCTTACCATACCCATATTTGTGAGAAGGTTATTTGGAGCTTGGGAAGCAGTTAGGAAGGGATCAATTCATATTGGTTGATGCAATGAGCTAATTGCAGGATTCGATACGCTAGAGAAGACAGAGGTTCGGCGTAAATTCTTTGGAGCAAGAAGGTTGAAGGGCTTAGGTGCACTGGGTAGATTAGGCTTGAAGGGTCTTTTGCTATTCATGTATCCCAAGTTTATTCTCTGGTGGATTATTGACCACTTGGAGGGCGGCAGAGAGGTTCATCTCTCTTCCCTTAATCTTTGCCCTTTAATTATTGCTGTGGTTGTGATTAATTATGATTTAGATTGTTTTATCAATTCTGTTTAGCTTATTTTCATATTCCGCACATACATTCTTTGATAATAAGCTTGAATTGGTAACTTGTAATTTGGGGGACTAAACGTTCATAGGTGTTTTTCAAACATATTGAACATTCAATTGGTATCAGAGTAGGTGCACTTGCTGTAGTTTAATTACCTTAGTGTGATCCTTGACTCCATTGAGATGGATCAATCTCAATCTTTAAATGCTCCACCATATTTTGATGGTAGCAACTATGCCTTTTGGAAAGTCTAGATGAGAGCATTCTTATGTTCAATTGATGAAACTGTTTGGGATGCAGTGGATGTAGGATGTACTAGGCCGGAGGCCACTAAATCCATATGGGATAAGACGGCTCTTGCGACAGCTAATGCGAACAGTAAAGCACTAAATGCTATTTTTGTAGTGTTTCTCCAGAAGAGTTTCACATAATTTTCCACATTACAATTGCTAAGGAGGCATGGCAAATATTGGAGACCACGTATGAAGAAACCAAGAAAGTGAAGGATACTAAGTTGCGGATGCTAACCACTCAATTTGAAGAGTTGAAAATGAGTGATGACGAGTCATTTGACTCATTCTATAGCAAGCTGAATGAGGTGGTTATTGGCAAGTTCAACTTGGGTGAGAAAACGGAGGACTCAAAGATAGTGATGAAAATCCTTCGATCATTGGTGGAGAGCTTCTGTGCAAAAGTTATTGCAATTGAAGAGAGCAAGGACTTAGATGATATCAAAGTTCAAGAACTAATTGGCACACTTCAAACATATGAGCTGTCATTGCCATCACAAAGAAAGAGCAAATCCCTTGCTCTTAAGACAATTAATGGGAGGGTGGAAGCTCATGACTCATCAGATGAGGATGAGGTCGATAAAGATGTGGCATATCTTGTAAAGAATTTCTGAAAGTTCTTGAAGTTCAAGAAGAATGGAAAATTTGCTGAGAAGGGAAAATTCCCAAGTTTTGGCACTCTTTCCACCTTTTCCCATTAAGCCTAATCCCATCTCATAGGTTCGAAGGTTCCCTACAAGCTTAGTCAAATGAATTTGATCAATGTCCTTTGCTTCTTCAATGGCAGTGATCTTGACATGGAATCTATTAGGTAAGGACCTAAGGATCTTCCTAACAATTTTGGATTTTGCCATAGATTCTCCGAGGTTGAAGGCAGAATTCACAATATCCTTGAGTTTAGTATAGAACTCATCAAAGGTCATATCCTCCTCCATCCTTATTTCTTCAAAACTATTAGTGAGTCTTTGAAACTTCACAGTCTTTACTGCCTTGATGCCTTCATAGGTGGTCTCAAGAATGATCCATGCTTCTTTGACAACTTTTGTGGATGATATTCTCTTGAATTTCTCATTGGTCACCCCACAAAACAGAGCATTCAAGGCTTTACTGTTGAAATTTGCCGTTTTGATTGTTTCTTCATCCCAATCCACCGGCGCTTCCTTTGGCTTAATCCAACCAACTTCAACAACTTGCCATACCTATTCACCTAGAGCCTGCAAAAAGACTTTCATATGAACTTTCCAGTATGTATAATTAGTGCCATCAAATAAAGGAAATATAATGAGATACTGTCCTCCATCCATGACAAACAGGGGTTAATGGATCACACTGTAAAGATTAAAACCTAATCAGAGTGTGCCTGCTTTGATACCACTTGTTGGGAAATTTAGATTTCGGTTGATAGAATTACCAAGTTTTAAACCCAAGTTATTAATTAGATTTATTATGAATAAAACTTGTTAAAACAAACAAACATCAGTATCATGTCAAAATCATGCATAATGAAAAATTAAATAAGATAAGATATGATGACCTAAGAAAACCAATGAAACAAACTAGTTTCACATTAAAAAACCTAAGGGGAAACCTTTCCGAAAAGCAATCCATTATAGTAAAGAGAAGTTTTAGATCTAGTACAAAACTTTTGTCCCTAGACTTTACAATCCCCGTAGATGAACTTACAGCAGAAACCTTCTATCACTTCAGAACCTCTAAACTCTTCAATATATAAACGCCACCCTTTTTGCATGAATCCCAGTATGTGACTAACCAAAAGATGCATAGCTCCCAGTACGTGACTAATACACCAACTTGAGGAAGATTGTTGGCTACAAAGTTCTTTACTTCATCAACAATGAAGATCAAGAAGCACTTGGTTACAAAACCCTAAGACACAAAGACGCGGTAGCTTTTTTTAGAGAGAATATGGCATCGGTCACCTTTTGCATATGTTCTCGTTGTATTCTCTTATGTGATGGCCTCTAAAATAAGCCTTATATAGGTCTAGGGTTGTGAGAAAAGAAATTCTACACAAATATATAAGCATGGGTTGAAAATCAGATTTGAAAATTTGAATTTCGTAATTCTTGATCGATCGAGAGGTGTCAAGAAGTTATCGAGCCTATCTGTTGCGAGCTATCGAGGGGACAGAAAGTTGCTTGATCGATCGACCTAGCTATCGAGAGGTATCGAGATTGTAATAAAAAGAAGCTGAAGAGCTTGATAGATAGCCTAGCTGTCGAGAGGTGTCGAGCAGCTATCGAGCTTTAAAAAATCAGCACTTCTCACTTGTTTCTTGGACAGATTTGCATGGCTTCAATACTAGATGATAGGTCACAATCTGAATGACCCCTAGTGATTAACCCTAATTAATTAATTTATCCAAGTAATTAATTAATCAATTAATCATGCAATTTTATGGAAGCACAAACAAATCACCAACAACTAAATATGCAGCGGAAACTAAATAACATGGTGATTTGTTTACGAATGGGGAAAACCCTAATGGCAAAAACCCCACCGGGTGATTTTCAGGTCACCACTCCCGAAACTCCACTATTATCAAATCAAGCGGTTACAAGTAAAGGAATCCCAAGTACCTTACCAACCTACAGTTGAACCCTTACCCCAATACCTAATTGGACTTGATCTGTAGCGACAGTTCCCTCCTTTGATGCACGGCTCCCAAGTACGTGACTAACCAATGCGCGGATCCAAGTACGCGACTTCAGAACACCAACTTAGGAAGAATGGTTGGCTGCAAAGTTCTTCAGTTCATCCTTTATGATGAATAGCAGGAACATGCTTGGTTACAAAACCCTACGGTGCAAATACACAACAACTTCTTGATGGAAGATGAACTAGGTCAAGAACTTCGTCTTTTGATCACAATTTGCTTGAACAGAGATTGCTCAATGCTAATGCAACTTGTGTCACACTTGACGGCTCTTAAAATAATCCTTTTATATGTTTAAGGTTAGAAGAAAAGAAAGCCCAAAAACATATTCACTGATCCCAAGAAAATCAGATTAGAAATCTGAAATTTTAAATCTCGACAAATAGCAGGTGTCGAAGTAGCTATCGAGCAGGTGTTGAGATTTAAAAACTTTGCACTTCAACTTGCTTTTTCTTGGACAGACCTGATGACTTCAACACTTGACCTTGAAACATTGTTTTTTGAAGTATTAAAAACACCTAGAACTACCCAATTACAAGTAGAGTGCGTTTTGTCAAAGGATTAGCCAATTTACATAAATAAGTAACATATGTTCTTAATCAAGTTAAAACATATATGTCCTAACACTAGACTTGAACTCTTGTTCCTTAAAGTATTAAATACATCCTAGATCTACCCAAATACAAGTTAAGTGCGTTTTGTCAAAGGATTAGCCAATTACATAAAATATTGACATATGTTCCTAACATGATCCACATATGTTCTAATAGTTCTAACATTGTGAATCTATACACAAATAAGAGCAAAGTCGTAGGATGGTGAGACTCATAATATTATGCTAGGAAATATAAATCATAATAACAATCTCATATGTTATCACCTATAAAACGATATATATTCATGTGAAGTCAAAGAAGCATATTTAAACATAACATGTATATGTTTAAACATTAAATGGGTAGTATGTGAATCAAGATTTCAATTTTGCAATCCATATGTATCCAAGGATGTGAAATAGATGTTTGAAGAAAGAGAGCTACAAATCCTACAATCCATTACATATATACATATAAATCACATAATATGGACATATTAATTATGGCATGGTATACCCATTTCACATGCAATCAATATTTAGCCAAACAAGCATGGATATTCAAATTAGATAGCACATATATTCATAATCTACTATGCAAATGCATAAGGATTGAAGCATGTTATTCACAAAGTTGAAATTAAAATCCTATACTAAAACATGCATGGTGAAAATCAAATTAGCACAATCACAAAAGCATAATACCAAATATGCAAAGAAACATGTTATTCAACAATTAGAAGCATAATACAATGGAGAATGTGGAAGAAAGTATTAGAAATTGCCCTTGAAGATCCTAATTTGGAAAGAGGAGTGATGATTTGGTAAATTATAAAGCATTCTAGAATGTTGGTAATTATTCCAACATTAATTGGGAAGGTAGTCCTAATAACAGCAGAAATGTTAATTGGGAAGCCAGCTCTAAGAGTTATAGGAATGCTAGGAAGCCAATTCTAGGATTATAATGGATACTAAATTTAAGGATTCAGCTGGTTGTAATTATCTCGCTCAAATAACCATTGGAGAGATGTGAAAAAAATATTTTAAAAATCATATATTTTAAAAGAAAAAAATCATATATTTGTTTTGATATTTTATGAAAACAAGGGAATAGTCCTTGGATATTTGGAAATATATATCTAAAAGTCTCATGAGAGTTTGTAGAAGATGAGATTTCATGAAAAAATGAAGAAGAAGCATTTTCTCATAAAGTTTTACTGAAATGGATTTTTGAAGAGAAAATGAGTTTTTGTGTTAAAGAAAAAATCTTTTGTAATTAAAAACATTTTTCATAGGAAAGTAAATCTCATATGTTTTAAAAAGTTATTTCCAATTCTGAGGAATATAATTTTTAAGGAAATTCCATTGGAAAATCACTTTTGTGAAAAAGTTGCATGGATTTTATGAAGAAACATTTTTTAAATGAAAAAAAAAAAAGGTTTTTAATGTAAGGTTTCTTATAAAATATTTTCAAGTTGAATTTCATGAGTTTTTGTAGAAAAGAATTTAAAGTTGATAATTCCATGGTTTGGTGGAAAAAGTTTTCATAGAAAACAACTTTTGAAGACACATGGGTTAGACCCCCAACCCCACCCACCCCCCCCCCCCTTCCTTTTTAATAAAAAAGATTTCAAAAAGACAGGGAAATTTGATTGAAATCAAGTTGTAAAAGAATGTTTTGAAATATGATTTTTAGGAAACAAATTTTAAGAGAGTTTTGGGAAAATGATTTCAAAAAGTTCAAGAGATGGTTGAATTAAGCCATTATATTTTGATGCGGTGGAATGGAATTCACAATGTTACCTAGAGAGCTAACATTGTGAATCTACACATGAAGAGCAAAATCATAGAATAGCGAGACTCATAATATTATGCTAGTAAATATAATCATAAAAACAATCTCATATTATCACCTATAAAAACTATATATATATATATATATTCATGTGAAATCAAAGAATCATGTTTAAACATAACATATATATGTTTAAACATTAAATGGGTAGTATTTGAATCAAGATTTCAATTATGCAATCCATATGTATCCAAGGATGTGAAATTGAAGTTCAAGGAAAGAAAGCTACAAAGCCAACAATCCATTATGTATATACATAAAAATCACATGGTATGGACAGATTAATTATGGCATGGTATACCCATTTCACATGCAATCAATATTTAGCCAAACAAGCACAGATATTCAAATTAGATAGCACATATATTCATAATCCACTATGCAAATACATAAGGATTGAAGCATGTTTTTCACAAAGTTTTTTTTTTTTAGAGAGTTTCAACCGATAGCATCGCTCTTTATCATTAGACTAAGAACCAATCGGTTTTGGTGTAGGCGGGGATTGAACCCCAAGTCTCTTATTCAACCATCAGCATAATCACTAAACATGCTTGGTGAAAATCAAATTAGCATAAACACTTAAGCACAATACCAATATGCAAAGAAACATGTTATTCAATAGTTAGAAGCATAAACAATGGAGAATGTGGAAGAAAAGTATTAGAAATTACCCTTGAAGATCCTAATTTGGAAAGATATAGTGATGATTTGGGAAATTATAAAGCATTCTAGAATGTCGCGTAATTATTCTAGGATTAATTGGGAAGCAAGTCCCAATGATACGGGTTGTTAATTGTGNTTATGAAAAAAAAAGGGGAACAATCCGTGAATATTTTGAAATATATATTTAAAAATCTCATGAGATTTTGTAGAAAATGAGATCTCATGTGAAAAAAAAAAAAAAAAAGCATTTTCTCATAAATTTTTTATATAAATGGATGTTCGATGAGAAAATGAGGTTTTTGGGTTTAGAAAAAATATCTTTTGTAAAAAGGATTTTCATAGGAAAGTAAATCTCATATGTTTTAAAAAAAATATTTTCAATTCTGAGGAAAATATTTTTCTAAGGAAATTTCATTGGAAAATGATTTTTGTCAAAAACGTTGCATGGATTTTATGAAGAAACAATTTTGAAATGAAAAAAAAACATGGGTTTTTGATGTAGGGTTTTTTATAAAATATTTTCAAATTGAATTTCATGGGTTTTTTTAGAAAAGAATTTAAAGTTGATAATTTTATCATTTGGTGGAAAACTTTTTTATAGGAAACCAATTTTGAAGACACTTGGGTTAGAAGTTAGAACCCCCTTTTTATATATAAAAAAATATAGGAATTTTGATTTGAAATCAAATTGTAAAAAATGTTTTGAAATTAAGATGATTTTTAGGAAACAATTTTTAAAAGGGTTTTGCGAAAATGATTTTAAAACATTCAAGAGACGGTTAAATTAAGCCATTTTGATGTGGTGGAATGGAATTCACAATGGTACCTAGAGAGCTAACATTGTGAATCTATACACAAATAAGCGCAAAGTCATAAAATAGCGAGACTCATAATATTATGTTAGGAAATATAAATCATAATAACAATCTCATATGTTATCACCTATAAAACTTTAAATATGCATGTGAAGTCAAAAAAGCACGTTTAAACATTACATGGGTAGTACGTGAATCAATATTTCAATTTCACAATCCATATGTATCCAAGGTTGTGAAATAGAGGTTCAAAGAAGGAGAGCTACAATGTCTAAAATTCATTATGTATATACATATAAATCACACAATATGGACATATTATTTATGGCATGATAATACTAATTTCACATGCAATCAGGGGCGACGTCACCTTAAGGCTAGGGTGGTCTCAGGACCACCCTGACCTAATATATATATATATATATATAGGGATAATTACAGTAAACCCACCTGGGGTTAGGCCCGTTTTCACTTTGCCTACCCGTGGTTCAAAACTTAACACTTTGCCCACCTGAGTTGCCTTCCGTTAGGGATCTGTTACCCACCTCTCTGTTTGCCGTTTGAAAAACACATTTTTAGAGAAAAACAAACATAACAAAGATCAAAAAGTTAGGGCTTTTTATTTCTGATGAACTTCTAAAAACACAAATCAACAGTATTGCTATTCTCCTCATGAACATAAGAACACAACATTTGTAAACCACAGCTTCACTCAAAATCCCAAGCCATTAGTGCAAGCTCATCTCCAGGCTCCAGCGACCAAGATCGAAACCCCACAAACTACTAAAGCCATAAAATAAAAAACCAAAGTATGGAAAACGAGTCAATCAGTTCTAGTTTCATTGGGTTCAAATTGTATTTCTTGTTCGTTTTGATTTTGGAAATCTGGATTTTTATGGAGGCCGTGGGAGAGAGAGAAAAAAAGAGAGTTTTTTTTTTTTTTTTAATAATTGTTTTATAGTATTAATACAATTTTAAAGAAAAAAAAAACAAAAAACAAAAAATCTAAAGATCTAGAAATCAGCCTCCAGCTGCCCAGAAAACTGAACTCCAAGAGAGGGAACCACTCCAAATCTTTAGATCTAGAAAAATTCTGTAACTTAGCCCAGAAAACGAGTCAATCACTATTGCTATGACTTCACAAGAAGTCATTTGCTTTTGGAAGATGCCAAACTTGGGTAAGAAATTGTCATAGATGATAGAAGATTTTTTTTCCACCACCACTATCAGAACCCACAACTTAGCACCACCACCTGCTCACAATCCATAACCACCACAAGCCACAACCCATAACCCGACCATAATCAGATCATTATCAAACCCACAACCCAAAAGCAAAAAAAGAAAAGAAAAAAAGAAAACCCATGAAGCAAAGATAGTGGTTGATCTGAGTTTGGTGACCGAGTCGAAGCGAGCGAAGATAGAAGGAATCGAAGAGAGCAAATCAGCTTGAGCGTTGAGAGAGACGATGACGGCTTTGACCGTCAACGCTGAGCCACCTACGGCAAACGAGCGAGCACCTTTTCTGGTCTCCGGAGCCGAGGAAATGGAAAATGCTAGCTAAGCACTCGTCAGGAAGATCGGCTGTGTAGTCACGGCCAATGCTAGCTAAGCGTTGAGGGAGTACTTGAGAAACAGGGTTAAATATAATATGAGAGGAAGTGAAGGTGAATTGAATAAGAGAGGTGTGGGGTTGAGTTTTTGAGTTTGAACTTTTACAAGTGTGGACCGTGGGTTTGAGTTTGAACTTTAACAATCCAATCACTTTTTGAGTTTGAACTTTTACAGGTGTGAGGAAGTGAACCACGTTTCAATGGGTTTTCCAAGTGTGGACCGTGGAGCATGTAATTGGATTGTTAGGATCTGTTTGATGAAGTCTTTATTGAAGGAATTGTCCTATACTCCCACCTCTACATCATCCTCCTGATTAAAAGTGATTTCATTGAGCATTTGATCTGTGCTATTGATTTGTGTTTTGTTCTTATAGAAGTTCATCAGAAATAAAAAGCCCTAACTTTTTGATCTTTGTTATGTTTGTTTTTCTCTAAAAATGTGTTTTTCAAATGGCAAACGGAGAGGTGGGTAACAGATCCCTAACGGAAGGCACCTCAGGTGGACAAAGTGTTAAGTTTTGAACCACGGGTAGGCAAAGTGAAAACGGGCTTAACCTCAGGTGGGTTTACTGTAATTATCCCATATATATATATATATATAGATATATATATATTTTTTTATATAATAATTTAAATTTTTTTTATTTGTCTACCCTTCAAAAAAAATTTGGGAACACCCTCAATTTTTTTTTATGCTAATAAAATTAAATTTTGCTACATAATTTGTTTTATATTCAGTTGATGAATGATTGCTTGGTTGTGTATATTGAAAAAGATTAGTTTGTAGCATTAATAATGAAACTATCATGCACCGATTTCAAAATATGAAAACTCGTAGAAGGCAATTGTAAACTTTATGTATTTGCGTGTTTTTTTTTTATTGTTGTTGTTGTCAATATATGAATTTCTTTTTTTATTAGATTGTATAATTTATGCTTCTTAAGGAACACTCTGAGAAAAATTCCTGGAGCCGCCACTGCATGCAATCAATATTTAGCCAAACAAGCATGGATATTCAAATTAGAGAGCACATATATTCATAATATACTATGCAAATACATTAGGATTGATGCATGTTATTCACAAAGTTGAAATTAAAATCCTACACTAAAACATGTATGGTGAAAATCAAATTAGCACAATCATATAAGCATAATAACATATATGCAAAGAAATGTGTTATTCAACCATTAAAAGCATAAAACAATGGAGAATGTGGAAGAAAGTATTATAAATTATCCTTGAAGACATTAATTTGGAAGAAGGGATGAGGATTCTAAGAAATTCTAAAGCATTTTGGAGTGAGATGATTCTATGGTATTTTTGGTGCTACTGGACGACTAGGACTCTGGGGAGGGATGTTGGATTTAAGGAGTTGGCTGTGACTGTATCATGCGGACTAACTTTGGGCAAACAGCGTCTCCATCATCAGTGGTTAGTCCGGGAGTGGCAATTTTGCCCAGTTATGGCACTTTCCAACAACCTATCTAGCTTTTCCTGTTCTAAGGCAATTTTAGACACTTGGTTGGAGGTTTTACTAAACTCCAATTTTTATGCTCTTGTTGTTATCAAAAAGCTCTTTCTACATACTATTCAATGGATCCAACTTTATGTCATTTGGTGCACTATGCAAAAAGTTATTAGCCTTGGAATTTGGCATGTCCAAATGAAATGGATCCTCAAAATTGAATTTTTACAATCTCGCACAAGTGATATCTTAAGCTTCAAATGTGATCTCAAGATGTTGGTTATTCTGGAATATAGATAATCACTTCTACTTTGAGTTAGTAATAACTTTTTGGATCCAATTTTCATGAGAGTTGAGAAATCTAAGTGCGAAGAGAGCAACTCGACTCAATTTTTATGGGTTTAGAATGATTTATTCCATTTTGCGACTTTGCTTTCTGGCCTTTCTGACCTCCATTTGGCTCAAACGAGGTACTGTTGGAAAGATCATGATATCTACTTTCTAAAGTCATCTGCTTTTTGGCTCAAATTTTCATATTTGGTAAGTTAGATGCTTTGGAAAGTAATATCAAAATCAAGTTTTTATTCAAAGGTTCTCACTTTTAATACTTTTGTAAATTATTTTTGTTCACATGAGAAATTTTGTGATCCAAACTTACCAAATTAAATTTCATCGTGAGACTTTTCCAACGACTCATTCTTTGGGCCAATCAATGGTGATTTGACTATAATTCGATCAAGATTAAACTATAATCAAACTTATGGACACTTATCTTTAAAATTGGCTAAGTGTTTCACACTTTTTCATTGTTTTACAATATTTTTCTTATTTTAATTAAGTCTGATTTGGACTCGTGACCTGTCATTTCAAAGGGAGTTTAATTGTGTACAATGTGGACTACATCTCTATCGAACGGTCAGATTTTAGTCAATTATTGGTCAAATTTGAGGAAAATGTTTTTTTTTTTTTTTTTGAGGAGGAAAATGTTTGAAAATATGGGTTTTGATATAAATGGATGAAATTTGGTGATCATGTGAAAATTGGACCTTGTTTGACCTCCAGTTAGGTCAATTAAAATTTGATCAACAAAGGGCATTTTGGACATTATGACAATGGACCTTTAAATTTGGTTAATTCGACATTTGATTAGAACAAATTAAATTACATTTTGATATTCCCATGA
Source organism: Quercus suber (assembly GCF_002906115.3). Lineage (NCBI taxonomy): Eukaryota > Viridiplantae > Streptophyta > Magnoliopsida > Fagales > Fagaceae > Quercus > Quercus suber. Next base: position 575,425 of record NW_027069827.1, read on the forward strand.
TCCCAATGCGGGAAAACGCAATTTCTAACATTTTTAAAGAAAAAAATTGGAATTTCGCATGTAAAACAAGAGTAAAAAAATACAATATCGATAGGGTTGGAAGGAGAAGAAATGATAATGTCTAAAACACTTAAATAAATGGCAGTTATATGGTTCATTTAATAAACTCTGATAAGTTCAAAAAATATTGTCTAGAGCCATAATTAATTAACTGCATTTAAAGAAGAATAACAGTCAAAGATCTACAATTAACTACAAGCAATAATCGAATAGTTGTTGCCACATTTAATGGTCCAGACATTATGTCAACCATATAAATGTGCGACATTAATCGACAAATGATCAACAACTGGAAGAAGCATCTATAAAAGGAAAACAATTTCATAGAGAGAGATGCGTGCTACATAACACAGAAAAGTACTTTCCAATCTATATCTCAGGCTTACTAGTACTGACAAAATCATCAGAGGATCTTTGGTCGACACCCTACTGGTATTCGAGTCATATATAATCTTTTGATAGCTTTTTGATGCAAGGTTTGTCTATCTCAAGCCTGGATAGATGAAAGGCTAATTGACAAGATTTCACTCTAGCAAACTTTGAACTTAAGAAAAATTAAGGGCAAAATAAGAATTACATAAAATTCATTAAGGGTCCGTTTGGTTCCCGTAAAATATTTTCCGGAAAATACATATTTTCCGGAAATGCTATTTTCCGGAAAAAGAAAATATTTTTAAGTGTTTGGTTGTTTTATGAAAATTGGTGTGGAAAATATTTTCATGTGTTTGGTTCAATTAGGAAAATGCTATTTTCCTACAGCAAATTCCGGCCACAACAACAACAACAACAACAACAAATTCCGGCAACCACAACAACAACAACAACAACAACAACAACAACAACAATAATCAGTTCATCAAAAAAAAAAAAAAAAAAAACAAAAAAAGCAAACAAACTAAAAAAAAAAAAAAAAAAAAAAG